>NC_034191.2:85348355-85416383 GCF_002021735.2 Oncorhynchus kisutch | reverse complement strand
ATACCAATACAACATGTATAATACCACCACTACAATACAACAGGTATAATACCACCACCACTACAATACAACATGTATAATACCACCACCACTACAATACAACATGTATAATACCACCACTACAATACAACATGTATAATACCACCACTACAATACAACATGTATAATACCACACTACAATACAACATGTATAATACCACCACCACTACAATACAACATGTATAATACCACCACTACAATACAACATGTATAATACACCACCACTACAATACAACATGTATAATACCACACTACAATACAACATGTATAAATACCACCACTACAATACACATGTATAATACCACCACCACTACAATACAACATGTATAATACCACCACACAATACAACATGTATAATACACACCACTACAATACAACATGTATATACCACCACCACTACAATACAACATGTATAATACCACCACTACAATACAACATGTATAATACCACCACTACAATACAACATGTATATACCACCACTACAATACAACATGTATAATACCACCACTACAATACAACATGTATAATACCACCACTACAATACAACATGTATAATACCACCACTACAATACAACATGTATAATACCACCACTACAACAACATGTATAATACCACCACTACAATACAACATGTATAATACCACCACTACAATACAACATGTATAATACCACCACTACAATACAACATGTATAATACCACCACTACAATACAACATGTATAATACCACCACAACACAATACAACATGTATAATACCACCACTACAATACAACATGTATAATACCACCACTACAATACAACATGTATAATACCACCACCACTACAATACAACATGTATAATACCACCACTACAATACAACATGTATAATACCACCACTACAATACAACATGTATAATACCACCACTACAATACAACATGTATAATACCACCACTACAATACAACATGTATAATACCACCACTACAATACAACATGTATAATACACCACCACTACAATACAACATGTATAATACCACCACTACAATACAACATGTATATACCACCACTACAATACAACATGTATAATACCACCACTACAATACAACATGTATAATACACCACCACTACAATACAACATGTATAATACCACCACTACAATACAACATGTATAATACCACCACTACAATACAACATGTATAATACCACCACTACAATACAACATGTATAATACCACCACTACAATACAACATGTATAATACCACCACTACAATACAACATGTATAATACCACCACTACAATACAACATGTATAATACACCACTACAACTACAATACAACATGTATAATACCACCACTACAATACAACATGTATAATACCACCACAATACTACAATACAACATGTATATACCACCACTACAACTACAATACAACTGTATAATACCACCACTACAATAAAACATGTATAATACCACCACTACAATACAACATGTATAATACCACCACTACAATACAACATGTATAATACCACCACTATATATCTACAATACAACATGTATAATACCACCACTACAATACAACATGTATAATACCACCACCACTACAATACAACATGTATAATACCACCACTACAATACAACATGTATAATACCACCACTACAATACAACATGTATAACACCACAACATATCTTCAATACAACATGTATAATACCACCACCACTACAATACAACATGTATAATACCACCACTACAATACAACATGTATAATACCACCACTACAATACAACATGTATAATACCACCACTACAATACAACATGTATAATACCACCACTACAATACAACATGTATAATACCACCACTACAATACAACATGTATAATACACCACCACTACAATACAACATGTATAATACCACCACTACAATACAACATGTATAATACCACCACTACAATACAACATGTATAATACCACCCATACAATACAACATGTATAATACCACCACTACAATACAACATGTATAATACCACCACTACAATACAACATGTATAATACACCACACCAATACAAAACATGTATAATACCACCACTACAATACAACATGTATAATACCACCACTACAATACAACATGTATAATACCACCACTACAATACAACATGTATAATACCACCACTACACTAAAAAACATGTATAATACCACCCACTAACATATAATACCATACAAAATTATGTATATACCACTACATACTACAATACAACATGTATAATACCACCACTACAATACAACATGTATAATACCACCACCACTACAATACAACATGTATAATACCACCACTACAATACAACATGTATAATACCACCACTACATATACAATAAACATGTATAATACCACCACTACAATACAACATGTATAATACCACACTACAATACAACATGTATAATACCACCACTACAATACAACATGTATAATACCACCACTACAATACAACATGTATAATACCACCACTACAATACAACATGTATAATACCACCACTACAATACAACATGTATAATACCACCACTACAATACAACATGTATAATACCACCACTACAATAACAACATGTATAATACCACCACCAATACAAACATGTATAATACCACCACTACAATACAACATGTATAATACCACCACTACAATACAACATGTATAATACCACCACTACAATACAACATGTATAATACCACCACTACAATACAACATGTATATACCACCACACACAATACAACATGTATAATACCACCACCACTACAATACAACATGTATAATACCACCACTACAATACAACATGTATAATACACCACCACTACAATACAACATGTATAATACCACCACTACAATACAACATGTATAATACCACCACTACAATACAACATGTATAATACCACCACTACAATACAACATGTATAATACCACCACTACAATACAACATGTATAATACCACCACTACAATACAACATGTATAATACCACCACTACTACAATACAACATGTATAATACCACCACTACTACAATACAACATGTATAATACCACCACTACAATACAACATGTATAATACCACCACTACATATCTACAATACAACATGTATAATACCACCACTACAATACAACATGTATAATACCACCACCACTACAATACAACATGTATAATACCACCACTACAATACAACATGTATAATACCACCACTACAATACAACATGTATAATAACCACCACCACTACAATACAACATGTATAATACCACCACTACAATACAACATGTATAATACCACCACTACAATACAACATGTATAATACCACCACCACTACAATACAACATGTATAATACCACCACCACTACAATACAACATGTATAATACCACACCACTACAATACAACATGTATAATACCACCACTACAATACAACATGTATAATACCACCACTACAATACAACATGTATAATACCACCACTACAATACAACATGTATAATACCACCACTACAATACAACATGTATAATACCACCACTACAATACAACATGTATAATACCACCACCACTACAATACAACATGTATAATACCACCACTACAATACAACATGTATAATACCACCACTACAATACAACATGTATAATACCACCACTACAATACAACATGTATAATACCACCACCACACAATACAACATGTATAATACCACCACTACAATACAACATGTATAATACCACCACTACAATACAACATGTATAATACCACCACTACAATACAACATGTATAATACCACCACTACATCTACAATACAACATGTATAATACCACCACTACAATACAAATGTATAATACCACTACATACTACAATACAACATGTATAATACCACCACTACAATACAACATGTATAATACCACCACCACTACAATACAACATGTATAATACCACCACTACAATACAACATGTATAATACCACCACTATATACTACATACAACATGTATAACACCACCACTACAATACAACATGTATAATACCACCACCACTACAATACAACATGTATAATACCACCACTACAATACAACATGTATAATACCACCACTACAATACAACATGTATAATACCACCACCACTACAATACAACATGTATAATACCACCACCACTACAATACAACATGTATAATACCACCACTACAATACAACATGTATAATACCACCACTACAATACAACATGTATAATACCACCACTACAATACAACATGTATAATACCACCACACTACAATACAACATGTATAATACCACCACTACAATACAACATGTATAACCACCACCACTACAATACAACATGTATAATACCACCACTACAATACAACATGTATAATACCACCACTACAATACAACATGTATAATACCACCACACTACAATACAACATGTATAATACCACCACTACAATACAACATGTATAATACCACCACCACTACAATACAACATGTATAATACCACCACTACAATACAACATGTATAATACCACCACTACAATACAACATGTATAATACCACCACTACAATACAACATGTATAATACCACCACTACAATACAACATGTATAATACCACCACTACAATACAACATGTATAATACCACCACTACAATACAACATGTATAATACCACCACCACTACAATACAACATGTATAATACCACCACTACAATACAACATGTATAATACCACCACTACAATACAACATGTATAATACCACCACCACTACAATACAACATGTATAATACCACCACTACAATACAACATGTATAATACCACCACTACAATACAACATGTATAATACCACCACTACAATACAACATGTATAATACCACAACATATCTTCAATACAACATGTATAATACCACCACTACAATACAACATGTATAACACCACTACAATACAACATGTATAATACCACCACTACAATACAACATGTATAATACCACCACCACTACAATACAACATGTATAATACCACCACTACAATACAACATGTATAATACCACCACTACATATCTACAATACAACATGTATAATACCACCACTACAATACAACATGTATAATACCACCACACTACAATACAACATGTATAATACCACCACTACAATACAACATGTATAATACCACCACTACAATACAACATGTATAATACCACCACTACAATACAACATGTATAATACCACCACCACTACAATACAACATGTATAATACCACCACTACAATACAACATGTATAATACCACCACTACAATACAACATGTATAATACCACCACTACAATACAACATGTATAATACCACCACCACTACAATACAACATGTATAATACCACCACTACAATACAACATGTATAATACCACCACCACTACAATACAACATGTATAATACCACCACTACAATACAACATGTATAATACCACCACTACAATACAACATGTATAATACCACCACCACTACAATACAACATGTATAATACCACCACTACAATACAACATGTATAATACCACCACCACTACAATACAACATGTATAATACCACCACCACTACAATACAACATGTATAATACCACCACTACAATACAACATGTATAATACCACCACTACAATACAACATGTATAATACCACCACTACAATACAACATGTATAATACCACCACTACAATACAACATGTATAATACCACCACTACAATACAACATGTATAATACCACCACTACAATACAACATGTATAATACCACCACCACTACAATACAACATGTATAATACCACCACTACAATACAACATGTATAATACCACCACTACAATACAACATGTATAATACCACCACTACAATACAACATGTATAATCCCACCACTACAAAACAACATGTACAATACCACCACCACACAATACAACATGTATAATACCACCACCACTACAATACAACATGTATAATACCACCACTACAATACAACATGTATAATACCCACCACCACTACAATAGCAACATGTATAATACCACCACTACAATAGAACATGTATAATACCACCACTACAATAGAACATGTATAATACCACCACGTACAATTACACATATGTATAATTACCACCACTACAATACAACATGTATAATACCACCACTACAATACAACATGTATAATACCACCAACTACAAATACAACATGTATAATACCCACCACTAGACTACAATACAACATGTGATAATAGCCACCACCACTACAATACAACATGTATAATACCACCATCTTACAATACAACATGTATAATACCAACCACTACAACAACAACATGTACAATACCACCACCACTACAATACAACATGTATTAATACCACCACTACAATGAACAAACATGTATACTACCACCACTACAATACGAACATGTATAATACCAAAACTACAATACAACATGTATAATACCACCACTACAATACAACATGTATAATACCAACCACTACATATCTACATACAACATGTATAATACCACCACTACAATACAACATATATAACACCACTACATATCTACAATACAACATGTATATAATACCACCACTACAATCAACCATGTATAATACCACCACCACTACAATACAACATGTATAATACCACCACTACAATACAACATGTATAATACCACATCCACTACAATCACAACATGTATAATACCACCACCACTACAATACAACATGTATAATACCACCACTACAATACAACATGTATAATACCACCACTATATATCTACAATACAACATGTATAACACCACCACTACAATACAACATCTATAATACCACCACTACAATACAACATGTATAATACCACCACTACAATACAACATGTATAATACCACCACTACAATACCACATGTATAATACCAAACTACAATACAACATGTATAATACCACCACCACTACAATACAACATGTATAATACCACCACTACAATACAACATGTATAATACCACCACTACATATCTACAATACAACATGTATAATACCACCACTACAATACAACATTGTATAATACCACCACTACATATCTACAATACAACATGTATAATACCACCACTACAATACAACATGTATAATACCACCACTACATATCTTCAATACAACATGTATAATACCACCACTACATATCTACAATACACATGTATAATACCACCATTACATATCTACAATACAACATGTATAATACCACCACTACAATACAACATGTATAATACCACCACCACTACAATACAACATGTATAATACCTCCACTACAATACAACATGTATAATACCACCACTATATATCTACAATACAACATGTATAATACCACCACTACAATACAACATGTATAATACCACCACTACAATACAACATGTATAATACCACCACTACAATACAACATGTATAATACCACCACTACAATACAACATGTATAATACCACCACTACATATCTACAATACAACATGTATAATACCACCACTACAATACAACATGTATAATACCACCACCACTACAATACAACATGTATAATATCACCACTACAATACAATATGTATAATACCACCACTACAATACACATGTATAATACCACCACTACAAAAACAACATGTATAATACCACCACTACATATCTACAATAAACATGTATAATACCACCACTACAATACAAACATGTATAATACCACCACCACTACAATACAACATGTATAATACCACCACCACTACAATACAACATGTATAATACCACCACTATATATCTACAATACAACATGTATAATACCACCACTACAATACAACATGTATAATACCACCACCACTACAATACAACATGTATAATACCACCACTACAATACAGCCTGTATAATACAACCCACCACTACAAATAAACATGTAATAATACCACGCACTACATACAACATGTATAATACCACCCACTACATATCTACAATACAACATGTATAATACCACCACTACAATACAACATGTATAATACCACCACTACAATACAACATGTATATACCACCACTACAATACAACATGTATAATACCACCACTACATATCTACAATACAACATGTATAATACCACCACTACAATACAACATTGTATAATACCACCACTACAATACAACATGTATAATACCACCACTACATATCTACAATACAACATGTATATATCCACCACTACAATACAACAGGTATAATACCACCACTACATATCTTCAATACAACTGTATAATACCACCACTACATATCTACAATACAACATGTATAATACCACCACTACATATCTACAAATACAACATGTATAATAACCACCACTACAATACAACATGTATAATACCACCACCACTACAATACAACATGTATAATACCTCCACTACAATACAACATGTATAATACCATCCCACCTACTATATCTACAATACAACATGTATTTACCACCACTACAATACAACATTATAGATACCACCATACAATACAACATGTATAATACCACCACTACAATACAACATGTATAATACCACCACTACAATACAACATGTTAATATCCACCACTACAATCACATGTATAATACCACACACTACATATCTACAATACAACCATGTATAATACCACCACTACCATACAACATGTATAATACCACCACCACTACAATACAACATGTATAATATCACCACTACAATACACTATGTATAATACCACCACTACAATACAACATGTATAATACCACCACTACAAAACAACATGTATAATACCACCACTACATATCTACAATACAACATGTCTAATACCACCACTACAATACAACATGTATAATACCACCACCACTACAATACAACATGTATAATACCACCACCACTACAATACAACATGTATAATACCACCACTATATATCTACAATACAACATGTATAATACCACCACTACAATACAACATGTATAATACCACCACCACTACAATACAACATGTATAATACCACCACTACAATACAGCCTGTATAATACCACCACCACTACAATAAAACATGTATAATACCACCACTACAATACAACATGTATAATACCACCACTACAATACAACATGTATAATACCACCACTACAATACAACATGTATAATACCACCACTACATATCTACAATACAACATGTATAATACCACCACTACAATACAACATGTATAATACCACCACTACAATACAACATGTATAATACCACCACCACTACAATACAACATGTATAATACCACCACTACAATACAACATGTATAATACCACCACTACATATCTACAATACAACATGTATAATACCACCACTACAATACAACATGTATAATACCACCACTACATATCTACAATACAACATGTATAATACCACCACTACAATACAACATGTATAATACCACCACTACATATCTTCAATACAACATGTATAATACCACCACTACATATCTACAATACAACATGTATAATACCACCACTACATATCTACAATACAACATGTATAATACCACCACTACAATACAACATGTATAATACCACCACCACTACAATACAACATGTATAATACCTCCACTACAATACAACATGTATAATACCACCACTATATATCTACAATACAACATGTATAATACCACCACTACAATACAACATGTATAATACCACCACTACAATACAACATGTATAATACCACCACTACAATACAACATGTATAATACCACCACTACAATACAACATGTATAATACCACCACTACAATACAACATGTATAATACCACCACTACATATCTACAATACAACATGTATAATACCACCACTACAATACAACATGTATAATACCACCACCACTACAATACAACATGTATAATATCACCACTACAATACAATATGTATAATACCACCACTACAATACAACATGTATAATACCACCACTACAAAACAACATGTATAATACCACCACTACATATCTACAATACAACATGTATAATACCACCACTACAATACAACATGTATAATACCACCACCACTACAATACAACATGTATAATACCACCACCACTACAATACAACATGTATAATACCACCACTATATATCTACAATACAACATGTATAATACCACCACTACAATACAACATGTATAATACCACCACTACAATACAGCCTGTATAATACCACCACCACTACAATAAAACATGTATAATACCACCACTACAATACAACATGTATAATACCACCACTACAATACAACATGTATAATACCACCACTACAATACAACATGTATAATACCACCACTACATATCTACAATACAACATGTATAATACCACCACTACAATACAACATGTATAATACCACCACTACAATACAACATGTATATACCACCACTACATATCTACAATACAACATGTATAATACCACCACTACAATACAACATGTATAATACCACCACTACAATACAGTGGAGGTTTCATTTTGGTGGGGTTTATGAAGAATGGAGGTTTCATATTGGTGGGGTTTATGAAGAATGGAGGTTTCATATTGTTGGGGTTTATGAAGAATGGAGTTTTCATATTGGTTGGGTTTATCCTGTCTCAGCCTCCAGTATTTATGCTGCAATAGTTTATGTGTCGGGGGGCTAGGGTCAGTTTGTTATATCTGGAGTACCTCTCCTGTCCTATTCGGTGTCCTGTGTGAATCTAAGTGTGCGTTCTCTAATTCTCTCCTTCTCTCTTTCTTTCTCTCTCTCGGAGGACCTGAGCCCTAGAACCATGGCCCAGGACTACCTGACATGATGACTCCTTGCTGTCCCCAGTCCATCTGACCGTGCTGCTGCTCCAGTTTCAACTGTTCTGCCTTATTATTATACGACCATGCTGGTCATTTATGAACATTTGAACATCTTGGCCATGTTCTGTGATAATCTCCACCCGGCACAGTCAGAAGAGGACTGGCCACCCCACATAGCCTGGTTCCTTTCTAGGTTTCTTCCTAGGTTTTGGACTTTCTAGGGAGTTTTTCCTAGCCACCGTGCTTCTACACCTGCATTGCTTGCTGTTTGGGGTTTTAGGCTGGGTTTCTGTACAGCACTTTGAGATATCAGCAGATGTACGAAGGGCTATATAAATACATTTGATTTGATTTGATTTGATTTGATTTATGAAGAATGGAGGTTTCATATTGGTGGGGTTTATGAAGAATGGAGTTTTCATATTGCTTGGGTTTATGAAGAATGGAGGTTTCATATTGGTGGGGTTTATGAAGAATGGAGGTTTCACATTGGTGGGGTTTATGAAGAATGGAGGTTTCATATTGGTGGGGTTTATGAAGAATGGAGGTTTCATATTGGTGGGGTTTATGAAGAATGGAGGTTTCATATTGGTGGGGTTTATGAAGAATGGAGGTTTCATATTGGTGGGGGTTTATGAAGAATGGAGGTTTCATATTGGTGGGGTTTATGAAGAATGGAGGTTTCATATTGGTGGGGTTTATGAAGAATGGAGTTTTCATATTGGTGGGGTTTATGAAGAATGGAGGTTTCATATTGGTGGGGTTTATGAAGATTGGAGGTTTCATATTGGTGGGGTTTATGAAGAATGGAGGTTTCATATTGGTGGGGTTTATGAAGAATGGAGGTTTCATATTGGTGGGGTTTATGAAGAATGGAGGTTTCATATTGGTGGGGTTTATGAAGAATGGAGGTTTCATATTGGTGGGGTTTATGAAGAATGGAGGTTTCATATTGGTGGGGTTTATGAAGAATGGAGGTTTCATATTGGTGGGGTTTATGAAGAATGGAGTTTTCATATTGGTGGGGTTTATGAAGAATGGAGGTTTCATATTGGTGGGGTTTATGAAGAATGGAGGTTTCATATTGGTGGGGTTTATGAAGAATGGAGGTTTCATATTGGTGGGGTTTATGAAGAATGGAGGTTTCATATTGGTGGGGTTTATGAAGAATGGAGGTTTCATATTGGTGGGGTTTATGAAGAATGGAGGTTTCATATTGGTGGGGTTTATGAAGAATGGAGGTTTCATATTGGCGGGGTTTATGAAGAATGGAGGTTTCATATTGTTGGGGTTTATGAAGAATGGAGGTTTCATATTGGTGGGGTTTATGAAGAATGGAGGTTTCATATTGGTGGGGGTTTATGAAGAATGGAGGTTTCATATTGGTGGGTTTAAGAAGAATGGAGGTTTCATATTGTTGGGGTTTATGAAGAATGGAGTTTTCATATTGGTTGGGTTTATCCTGTCTCAGCCTCCAGTATTTATGCTGCAATAGTTTATGTGTCGGGGGGCTAGGGTCAGTTTGTTATATCTGGAGTACCTCTCCTGTCCTATTCGGTGTCCTGTGTGAATCTAAGTGTGCGTTCTCTAATTCTCTCCTTCTCTCTTTCTTTCTCTCTCTCGGAGGACCTGAGCCCTAGAACCATGGCCCAGGACTACCTGACATGATGACTCCTTGCTGTCCCCAGTCCATCTGACCGTGCTGCTGCTCCAGTTTCAACTGTTCTGCCTTATTATTATACGACCATGCTGGTCATTTATGAACATTTGAACATCTTGGCCATGTTCTGTTATAATCTCCACCCGGCACAGTCAGAAGAGGACTGGCCACCCCACATAGCCTGGTTCCTTTCTAGGTTTCTTCCTAGGTTTTGGACTTTCTAGGGAGTTTTTCCTAGCCACCGTGCTTCTGCACCTGCATTGCTTGCTGTTTGGGGTTTTAGGCTGGGTTTCTGTACAGCACTTTGAGATATCAGCAGATGTACGAAGGGCTATATAAATACATTTGATTTGATTTGATTTGATTTGATTTATGAAGAATGGAGGTTTCATATTGGCAGGGTTTATGAAGAATGGAGGTTTCATATTGTTGGGGTTTATGAAGAATGGAGGTTTCATATTGGTGGGGTTTATGAAGAATGGAGGTTTCATATTGGTGGGGTTTATGAAGAATGGAGGTTTCATATTGGTGGGGTTTATGAAGAATGGAGGTTTCATATTGTTGGGGTTTATGAAGAATGGAGTTTTCATATTGGTTGGGTTTATCCTGTCTCAGCCTCCAGTATTTATGCTGCAATAGTTTATGTGTCGGGGGGCTAGGGTCAGTTTGTTATATCTGGAGTACCTCTCCTGTCCTATTCGGTGTCCTGTGTGAATCTAAGTGTGCGTTCTCTAATTCTCTCCTTCTCTCTTTCTTTCTCTCTCTCGGAGGACCTGAGCCCTAGAACCATGGCCCAGGACTACCTGACATGATGACTCCTTGCTGTCCCCAGTCCATCTGACCGTGCTGCTGCTCCAGTTTCAACTGTTCTGCCTTATTATTATACGACCATGCTGGTCATTTATGAACATTTGAACATCTTGGCCATGTTCTGTTATAATCTCCACCCGGCACAGTCAGAAGAGGACTGGCCACCCCACATAGCCTGGTTCCTTTCTAGGTTTCTTCCTAGGTTTTGGACTTTCTAGGGAGTTTTTCCTAGCCACCGTGCTTCTACACCTGCATTGCTTGCTGTTTGGGGTTTTAGGCTGGGTTTCTGTACAGCACTTTGAGATATCAGCAGATGTACGAAGGGCTATATAAATACATTTGATTTGATTTGATTTGATTTGATTTATGAAGAATGGAGGTTTCATATTGGTGGGGTTTATGAAGAATGGAGTTTTCATATTGGTGGGGTTTATGAAGAATGGAGGTTTCACATTGGTGGGGTTTATGAAGAATGGAGGTTTCATATTGGTGGGGTTTATGAAGAATGGAGGTTTCATATTGGTGGGGTTTATGAAGAATGGAGGTTTCATATTGGTGGGGTTTATGAAGAATGGAGGTTTCATATTGGTGGGGTTTATGAAGAATGGAGGTTTCATATTGGTGGGGTTTATGAAGAATGGAGGTTTCATATTGGTGGGGTTTATGAAGAATGGAGGTTTCATATTGGTGGGGTTTATGAAGAATGGAGGTTTCATATTGGTGGGGTTTATGAAGATTGGAGGTTTCATATTGGTGGGGTTTATGAAGAATGGAGGTTTCATATTGGTGGGGTTTATGAAGAATGGAGGTTTCATATTGGTGGGGTTTATGAAGAATGGAGGTTTCATATTGGTGGGGTTTATGAAGAATGGAGGTTTCATATTGGTGGGGTTTATGAAGAATGGAGGTTTCATATTGGTGGGGTTTATGAAGAATGGAGGTTTCATATTGGTGGGGTTTATGAAGAATGGAGTTTTCATATTGGTTGGGTTTATGAAGAATGGAGGTTTCATACTGGTGGGGTTTATGAAGAATGGAGGTTTCATATTGGTGGGGTTTATGAAGAATGGAGGTTTCATATTGGTGGGGTTTATGAAGAATGGAGGTTTCATATTGGTGGGGTTTATGAAGAATGGAGGTTTCATATTGGTGGGGTTTATGAAGAATGGAGGTTTCATATTGGTGGGGTTTATGAAGAATGGAGGTTTCATATTGGCAGGGTTTATGAAGAATGGAGGTTTCATATTGTTGGGGTTTATGAAGAATGGAGGTTTCATATTGGTGGGGTTTATGAAGAATGGAGGTTTCATATTGGTGGGGTTTATGAAGAATGGAGGTTTCATATTGGTGGGATTTATGAAGAATGGAGGTTTCATATTGGTGGGGTTTATGAAGAATGGAGGTTTCATATTGGTGGGGTTTATGAAGATTGGAGGTTTCATATTTGTGGGGTTTATGAAGAATGGAGGTTTCATATTGGTGGGGTTTATGAAGAATGGAGGTTTCATATTGGTGGGGTTTATGAAGAATGGAGGTTTCATATTGGTGGGGTTTATGAAGAATGGAGATTTCATATTGGTGGGGTTTATGAAGAATGGAGGTTTCATATTGGTGGGGTTTATGAAGAATGGAGGTTTCATATTGGCGGGGTTTATGAAGAATGGAGGTTTCATATTGTTGGGGTTTATGAAGAATGGAGGTTTCATATTGGTGGGGTTTATGAAGAATGGAGGTGTCATATGGTGGGTTTATGAAGAATGGAGTTTCATATTGGTGGGGTTTATGAAGAATGGAGGTTTCATATTGGTGGGGTTTATGAAGAATGGAGGTTTCATATTGGTGGGGTTTATGAAGATTGGAGGTTTCATATTGGTGGGGTTTATGAAGAATGGAGGTTTCATATAGGTGGGGTTTATGAAGAATGGAGGTTTCATATTGGTGGGGTTTATGAAGAATGGAGGTTTCATATTGGTGGGGTTTATGAAGAATGGAGGTTTTCATATTGTGGGGGTTTATGAAGAATGGAGGTTTCATATTGGTGGGGTTTATGAAGAATGGAGGTTTCATATTGGGTGGGGTTTATGAAGAATGGAGTTTCATATTGGTGGGGTTTATGAAGAATGGAGGTTTCATATTGGTGGGTTTTATGAAGAATGGAGGTTTCATATTGGGGGTTTATGAAGAATGGAGGTTTCATATTGGTGGGGTTTATGAAGAATGGAGGTTTCATATTGGTGGGTTTATGAAGAATGGAGGTTTCATATTGGTGGGGTTTATGAAGAATGGAGGTTTCATATTGGTGGGGGTTTATGAAGAATGGAGGTTTCATATTGGTGGGGTTTATGAAGAATGGAGGATTCATATTGATGGGGTTTATGAAGAATGGAGGTTTCATATTGGTGGGGTTTATGAAGAATGGGAGGTTTCCTATTGGTGGGGTTTATGAGAATGGAGGTTTCATATTGGTGGGGTTTATGAAGAATGGAGGTTTCATATTGGTGGGGTTTATGAAGAATGGAGGTTTCATATTGGTGGGGTTTATGAAGAATGGAGGTTTCATATTGGTGGGGTTTATGAAGAATGGAGGTTTCATATTGGTGGGGTTTATGAAGAATGGAGGTTTCGTATTGGTGGGGTTTATGAAGAATGGAGGTTTCATATTGGCAGGGTTATGAAGAATGGAGGTTTCATATTGTTGGGGTTTATGAAGAATGGAGGTTTCATATTGGTGGGGTTTATGAAGAATGGAGGTTTCATATTGGTGGGGTTTACGAAGAATGGAGGTTTCATATTGGTGGGGTTTATGAAGAATGGAGGTTTCATATTGGTGGGGTTTATGAAGATTGGAGGTTTCATATTGGTGGGGTTTATGAAGAATGGAGGTTTCATATTGGTGGGGTTTATGAAGAATGGAGGTTTCATATTGTTGGGGTTTTTGAAGAATGAAGGTTTCATATTGGTGGGGTTTATGAAGAATGGAGGTTTCATATTGGTGGGTTTACGAAGAATGGAGGTTTCATATTGGTGGGGTTTACGAAGAATGGAGGTTTCATATTGGTGGGGTTTATGAAGAATGGAGGTTTCATATTGGTGGGGTTTATGAAGATTGGAGGTTTCATATTGGTGGGGTTTATGAAGAATGGAGGTTTCATATTGGTGGGGTTTATGAAGAATGGAGGTTTCATATTGGTGGGGTTTATGAAGAATGGAGGTTTCATATTGGTGGGGTTTATGAAGAATGGAGGTTTCATATTGGTGGGGTTTCTGAAGAATGGAGGTTTCATATTGGTGGGGTTTATGAAGAATGGAGGTTTCATATTGGTGGGGTTTATGAAGAATGGAGGTTTCATATTGGTGGGGTTTATGAAGAATGGAGGTTTCATATTGGTGTGGTTTATGAAGAATGGAGGTTTCATATTGGTGGGGTTTATGAAGAATGGAGGTTTCATATTGGTGGGGTTTATGAAGAATGGAGGTTTCATATTGGTGGGGGTTTATGAAGAATGGAGATTTCATATTGGTGGGGTTTATGAAGAATGGAGGTTTCATATTGGTGGGGTTTATGAAGAATGGAGATTTCATATTGGCGGGGTTTATGAAGAATGGAGGTTTCATATTGTTGGGGTTTATGAAGAATGGAGGTTTCATATTGGTGGGGTTTATGAAGAATGGAGGTGTCATATTGGTGGGGTTTATGAAGAATGGAGGTTTCATATTGGTGGGGTTTATGAAGAATGGAGGTTTCATATTGGTGGGGTTTATGAAGAATGGAGGTTTCATATTGGTGGGGTTTATGAAGATTGGAGGTTTCATATTGGTGGGGTTTATGAAGAATGGAGGTTTCATATAGGTGGGGTTTATGAAGAATGGAGGTTTCATATTGGTGGGGTTTATGAAGAATGGAGGTTTCATATTTGTGGGGTTTATGAAGAATGGAGGTTTCATATTGGTGGGGTTTATGAAGAATGGAGGTTTCATATTGGTGGGGTTTATGAAGATTGGAGGTTTCATATTGGTGGGGTTTATGAAGAATGGAGGTTTCATATTGATGGGGTTTATGAAGAATGGAGGTTTCATATTGGTGGGGTTTATGAAGAATGGAGGTTTCATATAGGTGGGGTTTATGAAGAATGGAGGTTTCATATTGGTGGGGTTTATGAAGAATGGAGGTTTCATATTGGTGGGGTTTATGAAGAATGGAGGTTTCATATTGGTGGGGTTTATGAAGAATGGAGGTTTCATATTGGTGGGGTTTATGAAGAATGGAGGTTTCATATTGGTGGGGTTTATGAAGAATGGAGTTTCATATTGGTGGGGTTTATGAAGAATGGAGGTTTCATATTGGTGGGGTTTATGAAGAATGGAGGTTTCATATTGGTGGGGTTTATGAAGAATGGAGGTTTCATATTGGTGGGGTTTATGAAGAATGGAGGTTTCATATTGGTGGGGTTTATGAAGAATGGAGGTTTCATATTGGTGGGGTTTATGAAGAATGGAGGTTTCATATTGGTGGGGTTTATGAAGAATGGAGGTTTCATATTGGTGGGGTTTATGAAGAATGGAGGATTTCATATTGATGGGGTTTATGAAGAATGGAGGTTTCATATTGGTGGGGTTTATGAAGAATGGAGGTTTCCTATTGGTGGGGTTTATGAAGAATGGAGGTTTCATATTGGTGGGGTTTATGAAGAATGGAGGTTTCATATTGGTGGGGTTTATGAAGAATGGAGGTTTCATATTGGTGGGGTTTATGAAGAATGGAGGTTTCATATTGGTGGGGTTTATGAAGAATGGAGGTTTCATATTGGTGGGGTTTATGAAGAATGGAGGTTTCGTATTGGTGGGGTTTATGAAGAATGGAGGTTTCATATTGGCAGGGTTTATGAAGAATGGAGGTTTCATATTGTTGGGGTTTATGAAGAATGGAGGTTTCATATTGGTGGGGTTTATGAAGAATGGAGGTTTCATATTGGTGGGGTTTACGAAGAATGGAGGTTTCATATTGGTGGGGTTTATGAAGAATGGAGGTTTCATATTGGTGGGGTTTATGAAGATTGGAGGTTTCATATTGGTGGGGTTTATGAAGAATGGAGGTTTCATATTGGTGGGGTTTATGAAGAATGGAGGTTTCATATTGTTGGGGTTTTTGAAGAATGAAGGTTTCATATTGGTGGGGTTTATGAAGAATGGAGGTTTCATATTGGTGGGGTTTACGAAGAATGGAGGTTTCATATTGGTGGGGTTTACGAAGAATGGAGGTTTCATATTGGTGGGGTTTATGAAGAATGGAGGTTTCATATTGGTGGGGTTTATGAAGATTGGAGGTTTCATATTGGTGGGGTTTATGAAGAATGGAGGTTTCATATTGGTGGGGTTTATGAAGAATGGAGGTTTCATATTGGTGGGGTTTATGAAGAATGGAGGTTTCATATTGGTGGGGTTTATGAAGAATGGAGGTTTCATATTGGTGGGGTTTCTGAAGAATGGAGGTTTCATATTGGTGGGGTTTATGAAGAATGGAGGTTTCATATTGGTGGGGTTTATGAAGAATGGAGGTTTCATATTGGTGGGGTTTATGAAGAATGGAGGTTTCATATTGGTGGGGTTTATGAAGAATGGAGGTTTCATATTGGTGGGGTTTATGAAGAATGGAGGTTTCATATTGGTGGGGTTTATGAAGAATGGAGGTTTCATATTGGTGGGGTTTATGAAGAATGGAGGTTTCGTATTGGTGGGGTTTATGAAGAATGGAGGTTTCATATTGGCAGGGTTTATGAAGAATGGAGGTTTCATATTGTTGGGGTTTATGAAGAATGGAGGTTTCATATTGGTGGGGTTTATGAAGAATGGAGGTTTCATATTGGTGGGGTTTACGAAGAATGGAGGTTTCATATTGGTGGGGTTTATGAAGAATGGAGGTTTCATATTGGTGGGGTTTATGAAGATTGGAGGTTTCATATTGGTGGGGTTTATGAAGAATGGAGGTTTCATATTGGTGGGGTTTATGAAGAATGGAGGTTTCATATTGTTGGGGTTTTTGAAGAATGAAGGTTTCATATTGGTGGGGTTTATGAAGAATGGAGGTTTCATATTGGTGGGGTTTACGAAGAATGGAGGTTTCATATTGGTGGGGTTTACGAAGAATGGAGGTTTCATATTGGTGGGGTTTATGAAGAATGGAGGTTTCATATTGGTGGGGTTTATGAAGATTGGAGGTTTCATATTGGTGGGGTTTATGAAGAATGGAGGTTTCATATTGGTGGGGTTTATGAAGAATGGAGGTTTCATATTGGTGGGGTTTATGAAGAATGGAGGTTTCATATTGGTGGGGTTTATGAAGAATGGAGGTTTCATATTGGTGGGGTTTCTGAAGAATGGAGGTTTCATATTGGTGGGGTTTATGAAGAATGGAGGTTTCATATTGGTGGGGTTTATGAAGAATGGAGGTTTCATATTGGTGGGGTTTATGAAGAATGGAGGTTTCATATTGGTGTGGTTTATGAAGAATGGAGGTTTCATATTGGTGGGGTTTATGAAGAATGGAGGTTTCATATTGGTGGGGTTTATGAAGAATGGAGATTTCATATTGGTGGGGTTTATGAAGAATGGAGGTTTCATATTGGTGGGGTTTATGAAGAATGGAGGTTTCATATTGGCGGGGTTTATGAAGAATGGAGGTTTCATATTGTTGGGGTTTATGAAGAATGGAGGTTTCATATTGGTGGGGTTTATGAAGAATGGAGGTGTCATATTGGTGGGGTTTATGAAGAATGGAGGTTTCATATTGGTGGGGTTTATGAAGAATGGAGGTTTCATATTGGTGGGGTTTATGAAGAATGGAGGTTTCATATTGGTGGGGTTTATGAAGATTGGAGGTTTCATATTGGTGGGGTTTATGAAGAATGGAGGTTTCATATAGGTGGGGTTTATGAAGAATGGAGGTTTCATATTGGTGGGGTTTATGAAGAATGGAGGTTTCATATTTGTGGGGTTTATGAAGAATGGAGGTTTCATATTGGTGGGGTTTATGAAGAATGGAGGTTTCATATTGGTGGGGTTTATGAAGAATGGAGGTTTCATATTGGTGGGGTTTATGAAGAATGGAGGTTTCATATTGGTGGGGTTTATGAAGAATGGAGGTTTCATATTGATGGGGTTTATGAAGAATGGAGGTTTCATATTGGTGGGGTTTATGAAGAATGGAGGTTTCATATTGGTGGGGTTTATGAAGAATGGAGGTTTCATATTGTGGGGTTTATGAAGAATGGAGGTTTCATATTGGTGGGGTTTATGAAGAATGGAGGTTTCATATTGGTGGGGTTTATGAAGAATGGAGGTTTCATATTGGTGGGGTTTATGAAGAATGGAGGTTTCATATTGGTGGGGTTTATGAAGAATGGAGGTTTCATATTGGTGGGGTTTATGAAGAATGGAGGTTTCATTTTGGTGGGGTTTATGAAGAATGGAGGTTTCATATTGGTGGGGTTTATGAAGAATGGAGGTTTCATATTGGTGGGGTTATGAAGAATGGAGGTTTCATATTGGTGGGGTTTATGAAGAATGGAGGTTTCATATTGGTGGGGTTTATGAAGAATGGAGGTTCATATTGGTGGGGTTTATGAAGAATGGAGGTTTCATATTGGTGGGGTTTATGAAGAATGGAGGTTTCATATTGGTGGGGTTTATGAAGAATGGAGGTTTCATATTGGTGGGGTTTATGAAGAATGGAGGTTTCATATTGGTGGGGTTTATGAAGAATGAAGGTTTCATATTGGTGGGGTTTATGAAGAATGGAGGTTTCATATTGGTGGGGTTTATGAAGAATGGAGGTTTCATATTGGTGGGGTTTATGAAGAATGGAGGTTTCATATTGGTGGGGTTTATGAAGAATGGAGGTTTCATATTGGTAGGGTTTATGAAGAATGGAGGTTTCATATTGGTAGGGTTTATGAAGAATGGAGGTTTCATATTGGTGGGGTTTATGAAGAATTGAGGTTTCATATTGGTGGGGTTTATGAAGAATGGAGGTTTCATATTGGTGGGGTTTATGAAGAATGGAGGTTTCATATTGGTGGGGTTTATGAAGAATGGAGGTTTCATATTGGTGGGGTTTATGAAGAATGGAGGTTTCATATTGGTGGGGTTTATGAAGAATGGAGGTTTCATATTGGTGGGGTTATGAAGAATGGAGGTTTCATATTGGTGGGGTTTATGAAGAATGGAGGTTTCATATTGGTGGGGTTTATGAAGAATGGAGGTTTCATATTGGTGGGGTTTTTGAAGAATGGAGGTTTCATATTGGTGGGGTTTATGAAGAATGGAGGTTTCATATTGGTGGGGTTTATGAAGAATGGAGATTTCATATTGGTGGGGTTTATGAAGAATGGAGATTTCATATTGGTGGGGTTTATGAAGAATGGAGGTTTCATATTGGTGGGGTTTATGAAGAATGGAGGTTTCATATTGGTGGGGTTTATGAAGAATGGAGGTTTCATATTGGTGTGGTTTATGAAGAATGGAGGTTTCATATTGGTGGGGTTTATGAAGAATGGAGGTTTCATATTGGTGGGGTTTATGAAGATTGGAGGTTTCATATTGGTGGGGTTTATGAAGAATGGAGGTTTCATATTGGTGGGGTTTATGAAGAATGGAGGTTTCATATTGGTGGGGTTTATGAAGAATGGAGGTTTCATATTGGTGGGGTTTATGAAGAATGGAGGTTTCATATTGGTGGGGTTTATGAAGAATGGAGGTTTCATATTGGTGGGGTTTATGAAGAATGGAGGTTTCATATTGGTGGGGTTTATGAAGGTTTGTTTCATCGACACATAATAGAAGAAAAACAGTTTTACATGAACACATTGGAGAATGTTAAAAAATATATATATTTTTTAATCAAAGTATTTGATTATGTAGAATTTATGAAGTAGAGAGAAGTGTGGGTTTTCTTTTTGAAAGATTTTTAAATAATGCACATGTAACAGTTTTCTTGAGTTGAAGGAGAGGCGGACCAAAACGCAGAGTGGTTATTATTCATGGTTCTTTAATAAAGAAACTATACATGAATAGACTAACAAAACAAGAAATGTGAAAAAAACAAAACAGCCCTATCTGGTGCAAACACAGAGACAGGAAAACCCACAAAACCCAACACCAAACAGGCTACCTAAATATGGTTCCCAATCCGAGACAATGACTAACACCTGCCTCTGATTGAGAACCATATCAGGCCAAACACAGAAACAGACAAACTAGACATGTAACATAGCATGCCCACTCAGATCACACCCTGACCAAACAAAACATAGAAACATACAAAGCAAACTATGGTCAGGGTGTGACAGCACACTTATACTATACATTAAGTTATGGAGAAGGTATAAAAATTGTTTCGGAAATTTGCATCAAATGTTCCTTACAAAAGGTCTCAAAAAAGAAAACACATTCTTGGCAGAAAGATCAAACTTTTATCTTTGTTCAAACTTGGCATTTACTCCCTGATCCTCCCATGAATTTAATGTGTTGTAAAATGTGCCCTTATTTATTTTTTTACATCTGTGGCCCTCGCTAGGAGAGACTGAGGGGAAAGACCATTTCGTACATCTTACTACCTTGTGGAGACCTGACTAGGTCATGACATTTTGTCAGACGGTAACTGTAATTGACCATTAATTAATATAAACATGTTTAACAGATTCTGAGTTATCTGGCTATGCGCCATGCCACAGGCATTTTAGGCTGTAGGGTAGTTCATTGAGCAGACAAGATATGGTTATAAATCCTGTGCCGTTATTTTATATTGTATGATTTTATGGTGAGAAGAATGTAATTGAACTTAGGTAAAGGTAAATAAAATAGAAATGCAATGGATCCCATTGCCGAGAGAGTAAGCATATGAGCTATTAACAGTGATCTTATGAAACAGGTCCTACAGGTTGGAGTTTTTTGACACTTTGTTTTGAATGATACAAACCTGAGAATATCTTAGAAATCCAACACATATATTGGCTGACCTGTAAAAAATACAATTCTGTGGTAAATTGAAATTGACAAAAATATATATATACAGTACCAGTCAAAGGTTTGGACACACCTACTCATTCCAGGGTTTTTCTTAATTTTTACTATTTTCTACATTGTAGAATAACAGTGAAGACATCAAAACTATGAAAGAACACTTGATGGAATCATGTAGTTACCTTTTTTTTTTACAAATCAAAATATATCTTATATTTGAGATGATTGAAAGTAGCCACCCTTTGCCTTGATGACAGCTTTGTACACTCTTGGCATTCTCTCAACCATGAGGTTAATTCCTTAAAAGTTAATTTGTGGAATTTATTTCCTTCTTAATGGAATTTGAGCCAATCAGTTGTGTTGTGACAAGGTAGGGGTGGAATAAAGAAGATAGCCCTATTTGGTAAAGTACCAAGTCCATATTATGGCAAGAACAGCTCAAATAAGCAAAGAGAAGCAACAGTCCATCACTACTTTAAGACATGAAGGTCAGTCAATGCAGAACATTTCAAGAACTTTGAAAGTTTCAAGGGCAGTGGCAAAAACCATGAAGCGCTATGATGAAACTGGCTCTGAACCCCGCCATAGGAAAGGAAGACCCAAAGATACCTCTGCTGCAGAGGATAAGTTTGTTAGAGTTAACTTCTCCTCAGAGACCCAAATAAATGCTTCACGGAGTTCAAGTAACAGACACATCTCAACATCAACTGATCAGAGGAGACTGTGTGAATCAGGCCTTCATGGTGGAATTGCTGCAAAGAAACCACTAATAAAGGACACCAATGAGAAGAAGAGACTTGCTTGGGCCAAGGTACATGAACCAAGAAACCCAAGCAATGGACATTAGACCAGTGGAAATGTGTCCTTTGGTCTGATAAGTCCAAAGGCCACTGTGTCTTTGTGAGATGCAGAGTAGGTGAACGAATGATCTCCACATGTGCGGTTCCCACCATGACGCATGGAGTAGGAATGGTGTGGGGGTGAGGGTTTGGGGGTGCTTTGCTGGTGACACTGTTTGTGATTTATTTAGAATTCAAGGCAAACTAAACCAGCATGGCTACCACAGCATTCTGCAGCGATACGCAATCCCATCTGTTTTGCGCTTAGTGGGACTGTCATTTGTCTTTCAACAGGACAATGACACAAAACCCACCTCAAGCCTGTGTAAGGGCTATTTTACCAAGGAGAGTGAATGGAGTGCTGCATCAGATGTTTAACCATTTTTTTGGTTACTACTATCTGTGTTTTATTAAATGACCTCTCTAGGCTAGAAGGGACCATCCCACCTGACCAACATCCAGTGAAAGTGCAGGGTGCCAAATTCAAAATACAGAATTGTAAATAATTGTATAATAATTAACATTCTTGAAAATACACATGCAATATGTCAAATTAAAGCTTGACTTCTTGTTAATCCGGCCACGGTGTCAGATTTAAAAAAGGCTTTATGGCGAAAATAAACCATGCGATTATCTGAGGAAAGCCCCCTATCAAACAAGCACAGACAATCATATTTCATCCCGCCAGGCGCAATATGTCCCATAAACATCAATAATGGTCCTTTTGTTCGATTAATTCCATCATTATATCTCCAAAATGTCAATTTTTTGGGTGCGTTTGATCCAGAAAAACATCGGTTCCAACTCGCGCAACATGACTACAAAATATCTTACAAGTTACCTGTAATCTTTGTCCAAACATTTCAAACAACTTTCCGTATTTTTAAACGTAAAATTTTTAAAGATAAAATTTAAGACGGGATAAACTGCGTTCAATACCAGACGAAAACAAAGTGGAGCGTGCTTTCAGGTTGTGCGCCTCCAACAAACAGTACACTAGACTCAAGCCTCGTTCTGAACAGCCTTACTTCTTCATTTCTCAAATGAAAAAACCCAACCAATTTCTAAAGACTGTTGGCATCCAGTGGAAGCGATAGGAACTGCAAGCAAGTGCCTTTGAAATCTAGATCCCCATAGAAAACCCATTGAAAAGAGAGTGACCTCAAAAAATAATATTCCTGGATGGGTTGTTGTCGGGGTTTCACCTGCCAAATAAGTTATGTTATATTCACAGACATCATTCAAACAGTTTTAGAAACGTCAGAGTGTTTTCTATCCATATCTACTAATAATATGTATATCCTAGCTTCTGGGCCTGAGAAGCAGGCAGTTTACTTTGGGCATGATTTTCATCCGGACGTGAAAATACCGCCTAGAGAGGTATTATTAAGTATACAGAAGACGGAAGATTACATACACCTTAGCCAAATACATTTCAACTCGGTTTTTCACAATTCCTGACATTTAATAAAAATTCCCTTTTTTAGGTCAGTTACGATCACCACTATATTTTAAGAATGTGAAATGTCAGAATAATATTAGACATAATGATTGATTTCAGCTTCTATTTCTTTCATCACATCCCCAGTGGGTCAGAAGTTTACATACACTCAATTAGTAGTTGGTAGCATTGCCTTTAAATTGTTTAATTTGGGTCAAACATTTCCGCCAAACATAATGATGGACACTATGGCCAAACAGTTCTACTTTTGTTTCATCAGACCAGAGGACATTTATCCAAAAAGTACGATCTTTGTCCCCATATGCAGTTGCAAACAGTATTCTGGCTTTTTATGGCAGTTTTGGAGCAGTGGCTTCTTCCTTGCTGAGCGGTCTTTCAGGTGATGTTGATATAAGACTTGTTTTACTGTGGATATAGATACTTTTGTACCTGTTTCCTCCAGCATCTTCACAAGGTCCTTTGCTGTTGTTCTGGGATTGATTTGCACTTTTCGCACCAAAGTACGTTCATCTCTAGGAGACAGAACGTGTCTCCTTCCTGAGCGGTATGACGGCTGCGTGGTCCCATGGTGTTTATACTTGCATACTATTGTATGGACAGATGAACATGGTACCTTCAGGGGTTTGGAAATTGCTCCCAAGGATGAACCAGACTTGTGGAGGTCTACAATTTTTGGCTGATTTCTTTTGATTTTCCCATGATGTCAAGCAAAGAGGCACTGAGTTTGAAGATAGGCCTTGAAATACATCCACAGGTACACCTCCAATTGACTCAAATTATGTCAATTACCCTATCAGAAGCTTCTAAAGCCATGCCATTATTTTCTGTAATTTTCCATGCTGTTTAATTAAGGAGAAGTGGATCTAGAAATCCATGCATAACAGTTGTATCTTTTATCAATGTTTATTATGAGTATTTCTGTAAATTGATGTGGCTCTCTGCAACATCACCGGATGTTTTGGAACTACTGAACATAACACGCCAATGTAAACTCATATTTTTGGATATAAATATAAATACATACATGTATTGTGTAACATGAAGTCCTATGAGTGCCATCTGATGAACAGTTTACTGTGAGAGATGAGGTTTAAATTAAGTACAATATATTAACAGTGTTGAAAACAGTTTACTGTGAGAGATGAGGTTTAAATTAAGTACAGTATATTAACCGTGTTGAAAACAGTTTACTGTGAGAGATGAGGTTTAAATTAATTACATTATATTAACAGTGTTGAAAACAGTTTACTGAGTGTGAAATTGTGGATAGGTGCAGTGAAATGTTTTGTTTTACAGACACACTGGATAGCCTGAATAATGGGGATTAAATCATATTGTCCCATCATTAGGATCACTTTATTCTGAAAGCCTAGAGAGCTAAACCAACATTTTGTCTTTGTCCAGGATGAGGTGTTCATAAAGTTTGTTATTTTGACAGTTGGCAGACTGACTGTGGCTTCATGACAGTTTGACACACGTTTATTCATCAGCAGCATCATTAACATACTCTTCTTAATGAGCAGACGATCCGCCAGGGAAGACGCTAATTACAAACACAATTCAGATCAATTCTTCACTTTCCGAACATGCCAACTATCCCTCATGGGGCGACAGGCCTTGTGGTTGGAGCGTTGGGCCAGTAACCGAAAAGTTGCTGGATCGAATCCCTTAGCTGAGAAGGTAAAAATCTGTCTTTCTGCCCCTGAACAAGGCTGGTCCCCGGTAGGCCGTCATTGAAAATAAGAACTTGTTCTTAACTGACTTTCCTGGTTAAATAAAAACACCAGATACTGCAGACTAAAATGCCGACCAACATTGTGAGCCTGTTTGCTGAGGACATCCCAGGGGTTAGATACTTTACACTGACAGTGATTACTTTATTACATTTAGTTTTATATGGACAGTCCACATTCGTGATAACAATAAATAATTCATTTATTTTGTAAAGCGCAATTCTCAAACCCAAGTTGCAAAAAAATACTAACACTACTAGTAACACTAATACTACTACCAATACTAATACTAATACTAATACTAATACTAATACTAATACTACTAATACTATTAATAATACTAATACCACTGATAATACTAATACCAATACTATTTATACTGCTAATAATAATACTAGTGCCAGTAATACTACTACTAATACTGATACTGCTAATAACACTAATACTAATACTACCAATACCGCTAATAATACTAATACCAGTACTACTAATAATATGAATACTGATACTATTAATACCACTAATAATACTAATACTAATAACACAAATACTATTGATACTACTAAAGCTACTAATAATACTAATACTGATACTATTAATACTACTAATAATAGTAATAATACTAATACTACTAACGATACTACTAACCATACTACTACTAATACCACTACTAATGCTAATACTACTAATAATACTAATACTAATACCATTAATACTACTAACACTGCTAATAATACTGATACTACTAATAATACTAATACTGATGCTACTAATTATACTAATACTACTAATAATACTGATACTAATACTATGAATACTAATAATAAAACAAACTATTCATACCACTAATACTACAAATAATACTAATAACAATAATACCAATAATAATACATATTAATAATAGTAATACCACTAACACGAATAATACTAATAATGCTACAAATACTACCAGTAATAGTAATACTATTAATACCACTACTAATAATAGTAATTATACTAATACTATTAATACCAATAATAACACTAATACTACGAATACCGTTAATAATACTAATAATACTAATAATACCAATACTAATACTACTAATATTATTAATAATACTAATACTGATACTATTAATACAACGAATACTACAAATACTACAAATACAAAACATTCTACTGGTATACTAATACTATTGATACTACTAGAACTATTAATGATAGTGATAACACTAATGCATCTAACACTACTACTATTACTACTACTACTACTAATAATAATGATTCTTATTATTATTAAAACAATCCAAAACACAGAATATAGAACAAAGAGAACAATCAAAGCTATATGCATGTGTTGTCAGATCTGGAGAACATGAGAACAGAATTAAGTCCTTGAAAGCTTTTCTGAACAGCGCGTTCTTCAGCAGTGTACAGGACAGAGACTCTGCAGCCCTAATAGTGTCTGGAAGTGAGTTCCACAGACGCTGAGCTGCGCAACTGAAAACACTGTCACCTATAGTTTTTAGTCTGCTGTGGGCCTGATGAAGGGAGATGGACCTGGAGGAGAGAAGGGTGGTCTGATGTGGGGCTGCTGAAGGGAGATGGACCTGGAGGAGAGAAGGGTGGTCTGATGTGGGGCTGCTGAAGGCAGAAGGACATGGAGGAGAGAAGGGTGGTCTGATGTGGGGCTGCTAAAGGCAGATGGACCTGGAGGAGAGAAGGGTGGTCTGATGTGGGCCTGATGAAGGGAGATGGACCTGGAGGAGAGAAGGGTGGTCTGATGTGGGGCTGATGAAGGGAGATGGACCTGGAGGAGAGAAGGGTGGTCTGATGTGGGGCTGCTGAAGGGAGATGGACTTGGAGGAGAGAAGGGTGGTCTGATGTGGGGCTGCTGAAGGGAGATGGACCTGGAGGAGAGAAGGGTGGTCTGATGTGGGGCTGCTGAAGGCAGACGGCCCTGGAGGGGTGAAGGGTGTGTGTAGGGCAGGAGGGTAGGATTAGGTCAGACAGGAAATTGGGTCCAGTGCTGTGGATAGCTTGGTAGATGTGAACCAGGATTTGTAGTTGATGGGTGAGCGTATGGGGAGCCAGTGGAGGTGGAACAGCACTGGAGTGCACAGCACTGCTCACGGGGGGAGATGTGGGTGAAGACACGTGCAGCGCAGTTCTGGACATATTGGGCCTCAGCCAGGCTGGTGCCAAGACTTAGTGAGGCAGAGAAAGTCTAGACCTCTATCAGTGATGATGTCATTCAGTAGCAAGCCTTTGTTATTTATGAATGTTGCATTTAAAAGCGCCAGATGGAATTTGCCTCAGGGGCCTTTAGATCAGAGGCCTTTATCGTCCACCTCAGAGGTACTGCTCGCATTGTGAGTTCACACAATAGACTTAAGGTTGTTCATTAGTCTACTAGCGCCCCGCCCCGCCTCATCGTCCTCGCCATCTGCATGTTTTCCTGAGGATCCCGTATTGCATAACTCTGTTCATAAAATCCTTGCACAGGGTTGGGTGTTCAAAACATCTGAGGTGGGGCTGCTCAAGGGAGTAGTAAGTGATAGTTCTGACGAATCCTTGGGTGTAGTGAGTGATGGTTCTGAGGACTCCTTGGATGTAGTGAGTTATGGTTCTGAGGACTCCTTAGGTGTACTGAGTGATGGTTCTGAGCACTCCTTAGGTGTACTGAGTGATGGTTCTGAGCACTCCTTGACTTGGGTGTTCAGTGCGATGGCGATTGCGTCATCCGTGGATCTGTTGGGGAGGTATGCAAATTGTAGTGGGTCTAGTAATGTGAAGGTGATAAGATCCTTAACTAGCCTCTCAAAGCACTTCATGATGACAGAAGTTAGTGCCACGGGGCGATAGTCATTTAGTTCAGTTTGGAGAGAAGGGGAGAGGATATAAGGGTTATAAGGGTTAATATAAGGGTAAAAGGGTTAACTATATAAATAAACTCAGAACTCATGGATTTATTTCACTACTAGGAAATCATTGACAGGGGCATTGAAGTTTAGAACACACTTCAAATGCTACACTCTTAAAAAAAAGGGTTCATTGGCTGTCCTCATAAGAGAACCCTTTGAGGAACCCTTTTTGTTCCTTTAGAAACATTTCAGATCCAGGCAGAACGTTTTTGAGTTCAATTTATAACCCTTTCCAAAGAGGGTTCCATAGGTATAACCCTACCAGTGGTCCAGAACATAGCTATAACCATACCAGTGGTCCAGAGCATAGGTATAACCCTACCAGTGGTCCAGAACATAGCTATAACCATACCAGTGGTCCAGATCATAGCGATAACCCTACCAGTGTTCTAGAACATAGCTATAACCCTACCAGTGTTCTAGAACATAGCTATAACCATACCAGTGTTCTAGAACATAGCTATAACCATACCAGTGTTCTAGAACATAGCTATAACCCTACCAGTGGTCCAGAACATAGCTATAACCTTACCAGTGGTCCAGAACATAGCTATAACCCTACCAGTGTTCTAGAACATAGCTATAACCTTACCAGTGGTCCAGAACATAGCTATAACCCTACCAGTGGTCTAGAACATAGCTATAACCCTACCAGTGGTCCAGAACATAGCTATAACCTTACCAGTGGTCTAGAACATAGCTATAACCATACCAGTGTTCTAGAACATAGCTATAACCATACTAGTGTTCTAGAACATAGCTATAACCCTACCAGTGTTCTAGAACATAGCTATAACCATACCAGTGGTCCAGAATTACAACAAAATAAAGCGCTACTGACATAGTTGTATCCTCTGTGATGATGTAGTAATACTGGTGGCCTGTCCAAACAGAGCAGGATATTTAGTGGGGATATATCCTGTCTTTTGAATGCAGCTTCAAAACAACAGAACAAAGGGAGATATTGTTGGTAAGAAAGTGATGTGCGGACGGTTTCACTTCAACCCATGGTGCATTAATAAAGCTGCTCTTATCTAACAGCCGCCCCTCGCAGTTAATGACATTTTTGTGTGGTCATCCAGTTTTATGATCTTAATTCCCTGGCATATATTGCCAACATAAATATGTCTCTTCTCCACGGGAGACTCCGCTGAGCATCGTTAAGCCAGGCCTCAGAGCCAACAGGTTGAGATACACAACTTTTACTGCCCCAACTATAAAATAGAGAGAGAAAGAGAGTGTGAATACAACACACAAACGCACAAACACACAAGCACATGCACACATGCAAAAGCCAGGACACATACACAAGTCTGGGACACCAGTCCAGTGGTGCTCTCTCTCTCTATCTGTCTGTCTCTCTCTGTCTCTCTCTCTATCTGTCTGTCTCTCTACCTATCTGTCTCTCTATCTATCTGTCTCTCTCTCTCTGTCTCTCTCTCTCTATCTGTCTCTCTCTATCTGTCTCTCGTTCTCTCTCTGTCTCTCTCTCTCTCTCTCTCTCTCTCTGTCTCTCTCTCTCTCTCTCTCTCTCTCTCTCTCTCTCTCTCTCTCTCTCTCTCTCTCTCTCTGTCTCAATTCAATTCAATTCAAGGGCTTTATTGGCATGGGAAACGTGTTAACATTGCCAAAGCAAGTGAGGTAGATAATATATAAAGTGAATATATAAAGTGAAATAAACAATAAAAATTAACAGTAAACATTACACATACAGAAGTTTCAAAACAATAAAGCATATTGTATATATATATATGTCATAATATATATATATATATATACTGTGTTTTAACAATGTACAAATGGTAAAGGACACAAGATAAAATAAATAAGCATAAATATGGGTTGTATTTACAACGGTGTGTGTTCTTCACAGGTTGCCCTTTTCTCGTGGCAACAGGTCACAAATCTTGCTGCTGTGATGGCAAACTGTGGAATTTCACCCAGTAGATATGGAAGTTTTTCAAAACTGGATTTGTTTTCGAATTCTTTGTGGATCTGTGTAATCTGAGGGAAATATGTCTCTCTAATATGGTCATACATTGGGCAGGAGGTTAGGAAGTGCAGCTCAGTTTCCACCTCATTTTGTGGGCAGTGAGCACATAGCCTGTCTTCTCTTGAGAGCCATGTCTGCCTACGGCGGCCTTTCTCAATAGCAAGGCTATGCTCACTGAGTCTGTACATAGTCAAAGCTTTCCTTAATTTAGGGTCAGTCACAGTGGTCAGGTATTCTGCCGCTGTGTACTCTCTGTGTAGGGCCAAATAGCATTCTAGTTTGCTCTGTTTTTTTGTTAATTCTTTCCAATGTGTCAAGTAATTATCTTTTTTTTCTCATGATTTGGTTGGGTCTAATTGTGCTGCTGTCCTGGGTACTGGAGAAGAGTCCCCTAAGCAAGCTGGTCCTGGGGCTCTGTTCACAAACACAAACACACCCTACAGAGCCCCAGGACCAGCTTGCTTAGGGGACTCTTCTCCAGGTTCATCTCTCTGTAGGTGATGGCTTTGTTGTGGAAGGTTTGGGAATCGCTTCCTTTTAGGTGGTTATAGAATTTAACGGCTATTTTCTGGATTTTGACAATTAGTGGGTATCGGCCTAATTCTGCTCTGCATGCATTATTTGGTGTTCTACGTTGTACACAGAGGATATTTTAGCAGAATTCTGCGTGCAGAGTCTCAATTTGGTGTTTGTCCCATTTTGTGAAGTCTTGGTTGGTGAGCGGACCCCAGACCTCACAACCATAAAGGGCAATGGGCTCTATGACTGATTCAAGTATTTTTAGCCAAATCCTAATTGGTATGTTGAAATTTATGTTCCTTTTGATGGCATAGAATGCCCTTCTTGCCTTGTCTCTCAGATCGTTCACAGCTTTGTGGAAGTTACCTGTGGCGCTGATGTTTAGGCCTAGGTATGTATCGTTTTTTGTGTGCTCTAGGGCAACAGTGTCTAGATGGAATTTGTATTTGTGCTCCTGGTGACTGGACCTTTTTTGGAACACCATTATTTTGGTCTTACTGAGATTTACTGTCAGGGCCCAGGTCTGACAGAATCTGTGCATAAGATCTAAGTGCTGCTGTAGGCCCTCCTTGGTTGGTGACAGAAGCACCAGACCATCAGCAAACAGCAGACATTTGACTTCGGATTCTAGTAGGGTGAGGCCGGGTGCAGCAGACTTTTCTAGTGCCCGCGCCAATTCGTTGATATATATGTTGAAGAGGGTGGGGCTTAAGCTGCATCCCTGTCTAACCCCACGACCCTGTGTGAAGAAATGTGTGTGTTTTTTGCCAATTCTAACCACACACTTGTTGTTTGTGTACATGGATTTTATAATGTCGTATGTTTTACCCCCAACACCACTTTCCATCAGTTTGTATAGCAGACCCTCATGCCAAATTGAGTCGAAGGCTTTTTTTAAATCAACAAAGCATGAGAAGACTTTGCCTTTGTTTTGGTTTGTTTGGTTGTCAATTAGGGTGTGTAGGGTGAATACATGGTCTGTTGTACGGTAATTTGGTAAAAAGCCAATTTGACATTTGCTCAGTATATTGTTTTCATTGAGGAAATGTACGAGTCTGCTGTTAATGATAATGCAGAGGATTTTCCCAAGGTTACTGTTGACGCATATTCCACGGTAGTTATTGGGGTCAAATTTGTCTCCACTTTTGTGGATTGGGGTGATCAGTCCTTGGTTCCAAATATTGGGGAAGATGCCAGAGCTATGGATGATGTTAAAGAGTTTTAGTATAGCCAATTGGAACGTGTTGTCTGTATATTTGATATTTCATTGAGGATACCATCAACACCACAGGCCTTTTTGGGTTGGAGGGTTTTTATTTTGTCCTGTAATTGGAGAATCCAGTGGGTTCTGGTAGTCTTTAATAGTTGATTCTAAGATCTGTATTTGATCATGTATATGTTTTTGCTCTTTATTCTTTGTTATAGAGCCAAAAAGATTGGAAAAGTGGTTTACCCATACATCTCCATTTTGGATAGATAATTCTTCGTGTTGTTGTTTGTTTAGTGTTTTCCAATTTTCCCAGAAGTGGTTAGAGTCTATGGATTCTTCAATTACATTGAGCTGATTTCTGACATGCTGTTCCTTCTTTTTCCGTAGTGTATTTCTGTATTGTTTTAGTGATTCACCATAGTGAAGGCGTAGACTCAGGTTTTCCGGGTCTCTATGTTTTTGGTTGGACAGGTTTCTCAATTTCTTTCTTAGATTTTTGCATTCTTCATCAAACCATTTGTCATTATTGTTCATTTTCTTCGGTTTTCTATTTGAGATTTTTAGATTTGATAGGGAAGCTGAGAGGTCAAATATTCAGTTAAGATTTTCTACTGCAAAGTTTACACCTTCACTATTACAGTGGAACGTTTTACCCAGGAAATTGTCTAAAAGGGATTGAATTTGTTGTTGCCTAATTGTTTTTTGGTAGGTTTCCAAACTGCATTCCTTCCATCTATAGCATTTCTTAATGTTACTCAGTTCCTTTGGCTTTGATGCCTCATGATTGAGGATTGCTCTGTTTAAGTAGACTGTGATTTTGCTGTGGTCTGATAGGGGTGTCAGTGGGCTGACTGTGAACGCTCTGAGAGACTCTGGGTTGAGGTCAGTGATAAAGTAGTCTACAGTACTACTGCCAAGAGATGAGCTATAGGTGTACCTACCATAGGAGTCCCCTCGAAGCCTACCGTTGACTATGTACATACCCAGCGTGCGACAGAGCTGCAGGAGTTGTGACCCGTTTTTGTTGGTTATGTTGTCATAGTTGTGCCTAGGGGGGCATATGTGGGAGGGAATGCTGTCACCTCCAGACAGGTGTTTGTCCCCCTGTGTGCTGAGGGTGTCAGGTTCTTGTCCGGTTCTGGCATTTAGGTCGCCACAGACTAGTACATGTCCATGGGCCTGGAAATGATTGATTTCCCCCTCCAGGATGGAGAAGCTGTCTTCATTAAAATATGGGGATTCTAGTGGGGGGATATAGGTAGCACACAGGAGGAAATTTTTCTCTGTTAGGATAATTTCCTTTTGAATTTCTAGCCAAATGCCGAATGTTCCTGTTTTGATTAATTTAATGGAGTGAGTTAGGTCTGCTCTATACCAAATTAGCATACCCCCTGAGTCCCTTCCTTGTTTCACACCTGGTAGTTTGGTGGATGGGACTACAAGCTCTCTGTAACCTAGAGGGCAACCAGTGGGTCCGTCTCCTCTATACCAGGTTTCTTGCAGGATGACAATGTCTGTATTACCGATTTCTTTGGTGAAGTCCGGGTTTCTGCTCTTTAGGCCAAAGGCCTCTCTCTCTCTGTCTCTCTCTCTCTCTCTCTATCTGTCTCTCTCTCTCTATCTGTCTCTCTCTCTGTCTCTCTCTCTCTGTCTCTCTCTCTCTCTCTCTCTCTCTCTCTGTCTCTCTCTCTCTCTGTCTCTCTCTCTCGCTCTTTCTCTCTCTCTCTCTCGTCGGAGTGCATGCTGGGAGTGCATGCTGGGAGTGAGTCGTCAAGCAGGAGTGATTGTGAGAGCGAATGGAATTTCTTTTCACTCTATCGGGTTTTTGTATGTATATATATATATATTGATTAGTTTAGTTGTTTTAAGGGTATCTTGTTTAAACTATCACTAAGCACGTATAGGGGTGGTGGGATCTTTGAGGTTGGTTTTTCGCGAGGGCACAACCAGCGGGTGGGGCTGGTTGCTATGGCCACTCGCGGAAATGTAGAATTTGAAAAACTTAGTCAGAGGCATGGAGTAAAGATTCCTGCTGCAGCCGGGTGTTCAGTGGAAGAATGTAGCTTGGCTGTGGGTGCTATCATTGGGTATGATAGCATCAAATCAGCCTCAAGAATGAATAGCGCTGTAGGGATATTCTTAGATTAAATTGAAAAGGTGAATAAGATAGTTGAGAGAGGTGTTGTGTTGCGGGAGACACAGACGCCGGTATTTCCGCTTATGAATCCGACGAAGAAAGTTATGCTTTCTAACGTGCCACCATTTGTTAGAGATGAAGTGTTAGAGCGAGAGTTATCTCGCCATGGTCAAATCGTATCTACAATAAAGAAGGTTCTTTTTGGATGCAAATCTCCGTTGTTGAAACATGTCGTGTCTCATAGGAGACAAGTGCATATGATTTTAAAAAAGGAAGGAGATGAACTGAATTTAGCGTTTAGTTTTAAGATTGATGGATTTGATTATGTCTTCTATGCATCTACTGAATCAATGAAATGTTTTGGATGTGGAAGAGAGGGGCATTTGGTGCGTAGTTGTCCAGAGAAGGAGCGCGCTGAGCCTGGTGGTAGCTTTAGTGCGGGTGCAATTAACGCACCACCCCGAAGGGATGAAAATACTACGGGTGCAGGGGAAGAGAGAAGGTGGGCAGATGTGGTTGGAAAAGTAGGAGAGGAAGGCAGTGTGAATAAGGGGGCAATTGTGGTAGATCAGAACAAAGAGGGAGGGGAAACAGTAGGTGAGATTGCGACTGCCGTCGCTGAGGTGGTGCTGGAAAATGAAATTGGAAGTCAAGAGGAGATTGAAATAATGGAAAAGGAAGCGGATGTTTTCAAAATACCGAGGAGTAAAAGGAAGAATTTAAGGGGTGGTGAAGGGTCTAATTCTAAGAGAAAGGTAGAGATGGATAAATCAGCTGAAGATGAACAAGTTGTAGAGATGGTGGAGTATTCTTCTGGGGAGGATAGCGAGAGTGAGTCATCTGACGCGTCACAACAATATAGTGAGATAAATGGGGTGGAAGGGAGGTATGGGATCGAGAAGATACGTCAATTCCTGACGTTGACAAAAGAGAAGAAATATATGCAGGATTACAATGTAACTGATTTTTTCCCTGAACGTGAATTGTTTATTGAATCAGCAAAGTTTCTGATGTCAAAAATTACAGGGGGAAGTTTGAAAAGTCCTGAAATTGCTAGACTCAAGAAAGTGGTCACGAGAGTGATAAGTGATGTAAATTCTAAAGAAAATGAAAGTGTTCAGTTGCAGTTTTAACTCTGTAAAGAGATGTGGTAGCTGTATCTTCCTCTCTTCTTTAAACGTAAATGGGGCAAGAGATGTTAAAAAAAGAGCCATGGTGTATGAGTTAATTAGGGGAAAGGGAAGTGACATAATTTTTCTACAAGAGACGCATAGTATTTTGGAAAATGAAGTTATGTGGGGGGGGAGTTATCTTGTTCTCAAAAGGGTTTTTGTCTTTGTCATATGAGGTTGAAGAGATAGCTGAGGGGAGGTTATTAAAAGTTGGAGCAAGGTATGAAAACATGATAAATGTATATGCCCCAGTGGTGACAGTTGAGAGGGTATGTTTTTTAGAGACATTATCAAATACCATTGAGAAATGTAACAAAGGAGATTATTTGTTTATTGCTGGGGATTTTAACTGCACAGTTAGTGATTTAGATAGAAATCACCAAGAACCTCATATAGCCTCAAGGATGTTTTTAAAACGCCTCATTGTAACAAAAGAATTGTGTGATATTTGGCGGAGTCAACATGGAGGAACAAGGCAGTACACCTGGGCGCATGTGAGAGAGAACATCATCTCTATGGCCAGGTTAGATAGGTTTTATGTTTTTGAGCATCAATCTCAGGTCTGTAAATCAAGTGTGATAACTCCAGTGGGATTTTCTGATCATTGTTTAATAACAGAGGTGGTGTTCATTAACGATGTAAACCCAAAAGCGCATACTGGCATTTTAATATAACTGTATTGAGTGATGCTCACTTCAGGAACTGTTTCAGTTTTTTTTGGGAGAGGTGTAGGTCTCAAAAGGCCAGTTTTGTATCCCTTCAACAATGGTGGGATATAGGGAAAATCCAGATTCAACAATTTTGTAATCAATACACAAGGAATGTCACCAAGGATATCACCAGATCAATGAAAGCCCTAGAGATTGAAATAGTGGAACTCATGACGTTGGTTGAGACCACAGGAGATCGAGGCCATACTCAGGTCCTCAAGAGGAGAAAAGCTGCATTGGCAGACCTGCTGGGTATCAGAGCACAGGGGGCACTGGTGAGAAGTAAATTTCAGGGAATATCTGAAATGGATGCCTCATCCAAATATTTCTTTGGTTTAGAGAAAAAGAATGGACAAAGAAAAATTATTCATTGTCTCAAATCAGCTGTTGGACAAGAGCTCACTTGCCCTAGTGAAATTAGAAAGAGGGCAGTAGAGTTCTATGCTGAGCTCTACAAGTGTGAATACAAAGAGGACAAAACAGTGACACAGCAGTTCTTTGATGGGCTCCCAAAGGTGGCGGCAGAAGCTCAGGTTGAGCTTGAGCAACCAGTATTGTCTTTGCAGGATTTATACACTGCATTAAAAGGCATGGAAAATGGAAGGGCACCAGGCATTGATGCGCTTCCCATTTACTTTTTAAAGTCTTTTTGGGCTATGTTGGGAGAGGATTGGTTAGAAGTAGCTAATGATAGTTTAACCGGAGGGTTACTACCAATAAGCTGCAGAAGGGCTGTCCTCACCCTACTGCCCAAAAAGGGTGACCCGAGGGAGTTGAAGAACTGGAGGCCGGTGGCTTTATTGTGCACTGATTCTAAGATATTGTCAAAGGCTTTGTCCAACAGGCTGAGGGAGGTGATGGGGCAAATCATACATATGGATCAGTCCTACTGTGTTCCTGGCAGGCAGATAGGGGATAACATTTCTCTGATTCGTGATTTTTTGGACGTCTCTAGGGCTATTGGGTTGGATGCTGGTCTAATTTCAATTGATCAGGAAAAGGCATTTGCCCGAGTTGAACATCAATATTTATGGCACACGTTTGAGGCGTTTGGGTTCAGCTCTGGTTTTATTGCCATGATAAAGGTGATATATGGTGACATTGAAAGTGTATTGAAAGTTAACGGTGGTTTGAGTGCTGCTTTTAAAGTGTGTAGAGGTATTAGGCAGGGATGTTCTATGTCAGGGATGTTATATGCCATTGCTATAGAGCCACTACTAAATAGCATTAGAAGTCGCATTGCAGGGGTGTGCCTTTCAGAGGATATTCCTCCTATTCGTCTCTCAGCCTATGCTGATGATGTAGTTGTGCTAGTGAAAAATCAAGCGGAGGTGGATGGCTTGAGTCTAATGGTTGATCGTTTTAGGGGAATATCCTCTGCAAAGGTAAATTGGGAAAAGAGTTGTGCTTTACAGATTGGAGAATGGTCTGGAGGGATCATGGCTTTGCCAGGGGGGCTAGAATGGTGTAAGGGAGGTTTTAAGTATCTTGGAGTGTACCTAGGAGATGAGGGGACTATGGAAAAAAATTGGAGTGGGGTGGTTGAAATGGTGGAAGGGAGGATGAGGAGATGGCGTTGGTTACTATCTCGTATGTCATATAGGGGGCGCACTATTATAGTTAACAATGTGATTGCCTCTGCACTGTGGCATCGGTTGTCAGTTTTAGAACCACCATCTGGCCTTCTGGCTAAGATACAGGCAATTATTGTGGATAAATATTATTATTGTGGATAAATATCACTGGGTTCCACAAAGTGTTTTGTATTTGTCAAAAGAGGAGGGGGGACAAGGTCTTGTACATCTTGCTAGTAGGGCTGCTGCTTTCCGGTTTCAGTTTATTCAAAGGTTGCTTTATGGACCGGAAAATGTGGTGTGGAGAGGGGTGGCAGGTCTTATATTACAACGGGTTGGAGGATTAGGTTTAAAGAAGGCTTTATTTCTGGTTGATAGTAGCCGTTTTACAGAGGCCTTCTCAGAGTGTGGAGCATAATGAAGGTGTCCAGACGAACTTCAGCGGAGTCAGTGCATTGGCTGTTGGAGGAACCTCTGGTGTATGGGGCAAGACTGGATTGTACAACTGCAGCTGTTCCACATTTCTCAAGATTCTGGTGAAGGGGAAAATCATCACCTTAAGACAGTTAATGGCCATGGCTGGGCCCGCCTTAATGGATGGAAGACGGGTGGCAGAACATTTGGGGATGAGGTCGGAAAGGATTGTCGGACAAATGCTGGGGAGCTGTAGGAAGGCTCTGTCAGTGGAAGAATGGGGTATGCTTAGTAGCCACAAGAAGAAGGTGCAAGATGAAGACGTCTCATTTCCAAAACTAGGGATTACACCAAATATCCCAGAGTCAGAAAGAAAGGCGTTATTGCTGGATTTGAGAGGGTTGGAGGAGGTGGGTTTGGATGAGGTGAATGAGGTGTTGAATAAAGATAAATTGAAAACTAGAAAAGACACTCCATGGAGGGTAAAATTGGGCATTGATGACAAGGTAAAGCCAGCATGGAGAGCACTGTACAAGCCACCGTTACAAAAGGGTACTGGTGATATGCAATGGAGGGTTTTACATGGCATCATTGCAGTTAATGCTTTTGTATCTGTTATTAACTCAGATGTTAGAGATGGATGTCCTTTTTGTAATATAAGAGAAACCATTTTTCACTGTTTTATGGAGTGTGAGAGGATAAAACCTCTATTGGAAATGCTGGAATCTTTGTTTAAAGCTGTAGGGGAGTTTTTCAATAACACTGTTTTTATTTTGGGGTTTCAATATAGTAAACAACAGAAAAGAAAAAGTCAAATGTTAAATTTTATTTTGGGACAAGCTAAGATGTCAATTTTTCTGAGTAGGAAACATAAGATAGAAACGGGATATTGGCAGGATATAAGATGTGTTTTTAAAGGATTAGTGAAAGCAAGAATAAAAGTAGATTTTGAGTTCTTTTCAGCTGTAAAAGATCTCCTATTATTTGAGGAGAAGTGGGCCTACGAAGGAGAGCTTTGTTTTGTAGAGGAGGGGAAATTATTTTTTGCTGATGAAATAAGTTGAATGTATATGTTATGTATTTATTTTTGTTTAGGAATTACATTTGTTGTTTCATTTCTGAAAAGGCAGTGTGTCATTATTTATGTTAACAAAGGTTTTATAAAAACTCAAACTCTCTCTCTCTCTGTCTCTCTCTCTCTGTCTGTCTGTCTCTCTGTATGTCTCTCTCTCTCGTTCTCTCGTTCTCTCGTTCTCTCTCTGTCTGTCTGTCTGGGTTTGTCTGGGTTCCTAGGGTTGCTGTTAAACTCTTCATAGTGCTGGGTCTCCAGGCCAGTGTAACTTACACCGGCACAACAGATGTGTCCGTACAACACTACCTTGGCCTGCCTGGCCCACATGCCCCCTCCTCCTAGACAGAACCCTAGAACCAGCCCCAGACATGACCAACAACCAACCCCAGACATGACCATCAACCAGCCCCAGACATGACCAACAACCAGCCCCAGACATGACCAACAACCATCCCCATACATGACCATCAACCAGCCCCAGACATGACCATCAACCAGCCCCAGACGTGAACCACAACCAGCCCCAGACATGAACCACAACCAGCCCCAGACATGAACCACAACCAGCCCCAGACATGACCATCAACCAGCCCAGACATGACCATCAACCATCCCCAGACATGACCAACATGTTTCTGTGATCATGTAGTTTACTATCAGAGTATCTCCTGAACACCTGGTCCAGGTTAGGTTCTGATGATGCGTACGATGCAGTACTGTAAACCTGCTGAGGCTGTCTGTGTCTAGAGGTCTGGAATGTAGAGCAGGCAGGGTTTGTTTATCAGTAATGGAAATGTTAAAAACTAAAGGACAGGTGTTCTGCTCTCTGACTGCTATGAAACCTAGTTCATTTTAAAGACAGTGAGTGAAGCAACTAAATATGTATGCTGTAGCTAGTTCCATCCTAGTACCATAGCTAGTTCCATCCTAGTACCGTAGCTGGTTCCGTCCTAGTACTGTAGCTAGTTTCATCCTAGTACTGTAGCTTGTTCCATCCTAGTACCGTAGCTAGTTCCATCCTAGTACTGTAGCTAGTTCTATCCTAGTACTGTAGCTAGTTCCATCCTAGTACCATAGCTAGTTCCATCCTAGTACTGTAGCTAGTTCATCCTAGTACTGTAGCTAGTTCCATCCTAGTAGTGTAGCTAGTTCCATCCTAGTACTGTAGCTAGTTCCATCCTAGTACTGTAACTAGTTCCATCCTAGTACTGTAGCTAGTTTCATCCTAGTACTGTAGCTAGTTCCATCCTAGTACCATAGCTAGTTCCATCCTAGTACTGTAGCTAGTTCCATCCTAGTACTGTAGCTAGTTCCATCCTAGTACTGTAGCTAGTTCCATCCTAGTACTGTAGCTAGTACCATCCTACTACCGTAGCTAGTTCCATCCTAGTACTGTAGCTAGTTCCATCCTAGTACTGTAGCTAGTTCCATCCTAGTACTGTAGCTAGTTCCATCCTAGTACCGTAACTAGTTCCATCCTAGTACTGTAGCTAGTTCCATCCTAGTACTGTAGCTAGTTTCATCCTAGTACTGTAGCTAGTTCCATCCTAGTACTGTAGCTTGTTCCATCCTAATATCGTAGGTAGTTCCATCCTAGTACTGTAGCTAGTTCCATCCTAGTACTGTAGCTAGTTCCATCCTAGTACTGTAGCTAGTTCCATCCTAATATCGTAGGTAGTTCCATCCTAGTACTGTAGCTAGTTCCATCCTAGTACTGTAGCTAGTTCCATCCTAGTACTGTAGCTAGTTCCATCCTAGTACTGTAGCTAGTTCCATCCTAGTACTGTAGCTAGTTCCATCCTAGTACTGTAGCTAGTTCCATCCTAGTACTGTAGCTAGTTCCATCCTAATATCGTAGGTAGTTCCATCCTAGTACTGTAGCTAGTTCCATCCTAGTACTGTAGCTAGTTCCATCCTAGTACTGTAGCTAGTTCCATCCTAGTACTGTAGCTAGTTCCATCCTAGTACTGTAGCTAGTTCCATCCTAATATCGTAGGTAAGTTCCATCCTAGTACTGTAGCTAGTTCCATCCCGGTACTGTAGCTTGTTCCATCCTAGTACTGTAGCTAGTTCCATCCTAATATCGTAGGTAGTTCCATCCTGGTACTGTAGCTAGTTCTGGATTGATCTACCTGCCATATGCAGATCTAAAACCTCAACGGACAGAAAGAAAGCACTCCATGTCCCCATAACCATGGCAATAACACAGAAGTGATCCTCTGCTGTTCTCTCCTGCCCGGGGCCACGGCATGTTGTGGAGCTTTATACAATCTGGCCGGAGTGGCTGGGTCGACAGCCTTACCTCATGAGCTAACGACAACACAACACGTACCACTCCCAGGGTAAACATATCTCCACCGTGTAATTAGCATATTAGCACAATTAGAAATCCTGATCATAGAATAGTGGCTGTGTTGTGCTGCTGTTGAAATAAATCTTATTTCAGGAAGAACAAACCAACTTGGCTTGCACGGGGAAACCTGGCTGATGATGTTTGATAATTACGCAGTCAAGCACTTTCTGGAGAAAACACGGGGAGAAAATAATACACTGTCTGCATATGGCCTGTATGACTCTTTCCACTCTCAAAGTAGAGAAGGATATGAAGAGAGAGATCAAATGAGAGAGAACGATTGTGAACGAGTAAGCCAGAAAAAGGGAGAAAGAGAGAGAAAGAGACAGAGAGAGAGATGAAGAGAGAGAGAATGAGAGAGAATGAGAGAGAGAGAGAGAGAGAGAGAGAGACAACAAAGCTCCAGAGATCTAATCTGAAGGCCTGTCTGTGTCTCAGATGTGATTAACCTTGTGATTCAGACGATCTGTATTGTAAATAAGCTGCTTACTAATTAGTTCTATCATGTGATAGTAATGACTCTCATTAGAATGGCGTGACCTCTTCTAATCTGCTGGAGAGCAGACACGTTAGTCTGCCTCTACATCTGGCAACGCCGTCCGCCAGCCCTCCACCAACCCTGCCCTGCTCTCCCCATCTCTCCCTCCCCATCTCTCCCTCCCCATCACTCCTCAACCCTCCCCAACCCTCCCAATCCTCCTCAGCCCTCCACCTCCCTCCCTCCCCATCCCTCCCAACCCTCCCATCCCTCCTCAGCCCTCCACCTCCCTCACCATCCCTCCCAACACTCCCTATCCAACCCCAAATCCATCCCAATCCTTCCCCTACCCTCACAGCTCTCCCCAGCCCCCTATCCCTCATTAAACCTTCCCAGCCCTACTATCCCTGCTCAGTCCTCTCCAGTTTCCTCCCGTCCCCAGCCCCAGTCCTCTGATGGCTACCAATGTTTTTTTGGAGAGAGAACCGTTAACACTGAAAGTAGAGCAGGGGGTCTCCCATGGAAGCCTGTGAAGTCTTAACCCTCTCTTTCTCTCTCTCTTGCTCTCTCTCTCTCTCTCTCTCTCTCTCTCTCTCTCTCACTGTCTCTCTCTCACTCTCTCTCTCTCTCTGTCTCACTGTCTCTCTCCCACTGTCTCTCTCTCTCTTTCTCTCTCTCTCTCTCTCTCTCTCACCCTACTCTCTCACTGCCTCTCTTTCTTTCTCTCTCTCTCTCTCTCTCACTCTTTCTCTCCCTTTCTCTTCCTCTCTCTTGGGGGGGTTTTCTCTTATCTCTAGCGAGGGAGGTTGACTTTTGGCACTGTCTTTCACTTGCGATCTGAAGAGCTCAGAAAGCCAGTGGATGTATGATGTATGGGCAACGATCAAATGCCCAACATAGCTTTATGCCAGAATGATTTGGAGATACCAGTCATTCTATTAAAACAAGATGTGAACATTATTACTCCTTTGTTCTGGCCAAGGAGGCAAATTCAGATCTCCTCTGAGCTCTGGAAACAAAACGCTGCTTTTTATTATTTTTGTTTTTTACGAGAATGTAACTTTTGTAAAAAGTTGGACAGACAACAATCAAGAGATCAAATCAAATGTTATTTGTCTCATGCTTGGTAAACATTTTTTTTAAATATTTATTTAACCAGGCAGGTCAGATAAGAACAAATTCTTACTTACAATGACTTGCTCACGGCGGACAGATTTTTACCTTGTCAGCTCGGAATTGATCCAACAACCTTTAATTTACAGGCCCAATGCTAGGGGCGAAATGCTTACTTACAGATCCTTCCCAAAATAAATGGAAATAATAGAACAATAATACCAGCACAGAGTCGATGTACGAGGTAATTGAGGTAGATGTGTACATACACCAAGAGTACAAAACATTACATCTTTCCATCACATTTTTTTTTTCATTTATTTATACAGGTTTTTCTCATTGAGATAATGTCTCTTTTCCAAGAGAGACCTGGTCCAATAGCAGCAGTGGGAACAATTACACTCTACTGTGATATATACATCGATCAAGTGTTTAAACTCCACCAGCGAAACTAGATCATCACATTTTAAAATGTTCAGGAGAGAATTCCAGGACCACGGAGCTGAGTAACTAAAACTATTTCTACATGACCTGTTCTAATTTTTGGTACTGTTAGAAGCAAATCCGAATGGGACCGTAACTGATATTTATTTACTGATCTGATTAAAAAAGAACAGAGATAAAGTGGCATTTTACCCAATATGGCCTTATAACCAGTGTATACCAGTGTTTAAGCCTATGCAAGGTCAATGACAACCAGCCAACAGCGCTGTAGAGATCACAATGATGTGTTAGTTTGATTGGGAATGAACCTGAGGGCTGCATGATACACTGAATCAAGTGCTCTTAGGGTAGTGGCTGAGGCATGCATATACAGTGGGGAGAACAAGTATTTGATACACTGCCGATTTTGCAGGTTTTCCTACTTACAAAGCATGTAGAGGTCTGTAATTTATATCATAGGTACACTTCAACTGTGAGAGACGGAATCTAAAACAAAAATCCTGAAAATCTCATTGTATGATTTTTAAGTAATTCATTTGCATTTTATTGCATGACAGAAGTATTTGTTCACCTACCAACCAGTAAGAATTACAGCTCTCACAGACCTGTTAGTTTTTCTTTAAGAAGCCCTCCTGTTCTCCACTCATTACCTGTATTAACTGCACCTGTTTGAACTCGTTACCTGTATAAAAGACACCTGTCCACACACTCAATCAAACAGACTCCAACCTCTCCACAATGGCCAAGACCAAAGAGGGTGTAAGGACATCAGGGATAAAATTGTAGACCTGCACAAGGCTGGGATAGGCTACAGGACAATAGGCAAGCAGCTTGGTGAGAAGGCAACAACTGTTGGCGCAATTATTAGAAAATGGACGAAGTTCAAGATGATGGTCAATCACCCTCGGTCTGGGGCTCCATGCAAGATCTCACCTCGTGGGGCATCAATGATCAAGAGGAAGGTGAGGGATCAGCCCAGAACTACACGGCTGGACCTGGTCAATGACCTGAAGAGTGCTGGGACCACAGGCTCAAAGAAAGCCATTAGTAACACACTACGTCATCATGGATTAAAATCCTGCAGCGCACACAAGGTCCCCCTGCTCAAGCCAGCGTATGTCCAGGCCCGTATGAAGTTTGCCAATGACCATCTGGATGATCCAGAGGAGGAATGTGAGAAGGTCATGTGGTCTGATGAGACCAAAATAGAGCTTTTTGGTTTGAGTTTGAGTTTGAGTTTATTTTTATTTTTACAGGGACAGTGCACATTAATCAACATTTCAGTAAAAGTGCCGGTTTTAGCCAACCGGCTAATTTTCAACCGCAGTCCCTGGGCAGGTTATTAAAAACAATTACAATATAGACAATAGCAACAAAGAACAAGCAAGACATAGCATACAGACAGAGCAACATAGGACAAGCAAGACGTAGCATACAGACAGAGCAGCATAAAACAAAAAGCAGCAAGACAAAATTCATAAAAGCAACAAAGTGTTTCCACACCTCACAAGCTACAGACAACAGACAACATGGAGAGCGGCAACACACAGCTAGGGACCATGTTCACAAATCTGATTGACCTTTAGCCATGTCTTCAAGCATTTTGTGAAAGTGTGATATGTGGTGCAGTTATGTGTGTCTGATGGCAGTGTATTCCAGACATGGGAAGCTCTCACAGAGAATGCAGATTTACTAAAGGTGCTTTTCCTTAGGGGAACTATACAGTCACCTCTCATGGCAGACCTTGTGGATCTGCTGCCATATGTCTGGGTTTTCTGTTTAACAAAAATATTGAGTGGAGGGGGAGCCAGGCCATTGAGGATCTTGAATACAAGACATGTGTCGGTGTATTGCACAAGATTTTCCCAACTCAAGAGCTCATGCTTTCTAAGGATGTGACAATGATGATGGCTATTGGGCTTCCTATCAAGCACTTTGAGAGCCTGTTTGTAGACAGACTGAATAGGTTTTAATGTTGTACAGCAAGCTTGGGCCCAACTAGTCAAGCAGTATGTTAAGTGGGGGAGTATCATAGATTTGAAGTACAGTTTTGCTACCTCTGTAGTCAAACAATTTCGTATAAATCGGAAATTAGCTAGGTTGAATTTGGTTATTTGAATTACCTTTTTCACATGCTTTTTAAAAGAGAGGTTGGAATCAAGTATGATGCCAAGGTACTTAAAATCGGATACCACCTGGAGCTTCTCCCCTGACACATAGACATCTGGCTCAGTAGCATCTGTTGCCCTCTTTGTGAAGAACATGCAAACAGTTTTTTTCACATTGAGATGCAAACATGTGTCACTGAGCCACTTTGTAACCTGGACCATTACAGTAGTGAGTTCTTGTGCAGCTTGTTGTTTGCTCTTTGCATGCACATATATCACTGTATCATCTGCATACATTTGAACTTCAGACCCAGTACAGACAGAAGGCAGATCATTAATGTACAGGCTGAACAGGAGGGGCCCCAGTATTGACCCTTGGGGCACGCCCACATCATAGCTACGAGTGGGCGACAGCTCATTGCTCACTCTGACACACTGAGTTCTGCCTTCAAGGTATGATTTCATCCATCTCAAGGCATCAGGGGAAAAGTTGAACATGGACAATTTTGTGATGAGAATCTCATGGTTAACAGTATCAAAAGCCTTCCTTAGGTCCAGAAACACAGCCCCAACAGCACCCCCTTTGTCCATCTTGGACTTCACATTTTCCAGAAGAAAGCAGTTGGCCGTTTCTGTGGAGTGTTTCGCTCTGAAGCCAAACTGCATGGAGTGTAATGTGAAGGGGCTGTTGTTGAGGTGGGCAATCAGTTGTTCTGCTACACACTTTTCAACAACCTTTGACACCACAGGTAATATACTAATGGGCCTGTAGTTACTCACGTTAGCAGGGTCTCCTGATTTAAAGATGGCCGACTTCCATACCCTTGGAAACACACCGAGACCAATAGATGTGTTGGTGACCTTAGTAATGGGGCCAATGAGTGACTCTTTGTAGTTTTTAAGAAAGGTAGAGTCCATCCCAAACACATCTTTGGCTTTAGAGTTCTTTAGTGAGCTAATCACCTTGTTCACCTTTGACTCAGAAACCTCCCTTATGATGAAGACAGGTTGAGTGTCATTCACTAGCACTGAGCCCAAGAAACAAGTGGAGGGGTTCTGTGTCAGTACCCTGACAGAGTCAATAAAGTAGGAATTGAAGGCTATTGCTATTTCGACTGCATCCTGTGTTAGATTGTTATTCACCATGATTTCTAGTCTTTTTGCAGTGTTACTATGGTCTTTCCCTGTTAACTTTTTTAGATTCTCCCATATCAATTTAGAATTTCCATTTGCTTCACCAATTATGTTAATAAAAAAGTTTGCCTTGGCCTGTCTGATTTCTTTCATCGCCTTATTTCTCAACATGGTAAACCTACGTCTGTCATGCTCTAATTGAGATTTTAGGGCTATTTTTAGAGCATAATCTCGTTCTTTCATCAATTTCCAGATTTCTCCATTTAGCCAAGGAAGAGTGCTCTTTTGGCCAGGTTTGGATTTGATTTTCTTTAGGAAGCCATTTATTGTAGTCTGGATTGTGGATAGAAAAACCTGACTATCAGCTTCCACGTCTGTATAGGACAAGAGATCATTCCAGTTTATTCCCTTAATTGCTTTTTCAAAATTATTTAATTCACTCTTAGGTATTCTGAGTTGATCCGGCTTTCTAACAGTAGAGAGGTTAAACCTGCTCTTAGACAGCTTTCTGGCTATAAGTGTCAGATTATGATCAGACAGCCCAGTAACCATATTGAATGATTTAGTCACTCTCTCTGGTTTATTACTGAACACCAAATCAATCTGTGTTTTAGAGCAGCAAGTCACCCTGGTTGGCCCTTTAACTAGCTGTGTAAGGTCAAAGGTATTAGTGATCCGTTTGAGGGTTTTCCTACAACACTTGTCTTCATAATTAATGTTAAAATCTCCCATTAAGATGACCTCTTTCCCAAAATCACATTCCCTAAGCATGGTATTAAACTGATCAAAAAACACACTTTTGGTGGAAGGTGGCCTATACATTCCAATGAGGGTAAAAGACATTTGGGGAGACAGTGTAACGTTCAGGCCGATACATTCTAGTTCATTATCACATGACCACTCAATTTGTTTACATCGGATATGTTCTTTAATGTAAATCCCTCCTCTTCCCTCAATCCTGTCTCTCCTGAAAACATTGTAGCCAGGCACAACCAAAGCAGCACATGGAGAGTGTTTATGAAGCCATGTCTCTGAGAGGCAGAGAAAGTCAAGGTTGGAGTCTGTGAGTAGATGTTGAATTTGATCACTTTTTGGAATGACACTACGAATGTTCAAGTGCCCCCCTAGTAGTCCCTTGGGCTTAGCTCGTGGGTCCCAGATGACTCGAGAGTGATTGACACATTGAAAAAAGTTACATTTTCTGTGTTTTCTGAAGGCTGGGTTTAGGCCGTTTTGTTTCGTTTTGATTAGGGGCAGTTCGGTAGCGCAATTAACAATCCCTCCCGCCTGCACTGGATGCGGGGAACTAATTAAAATAGCTTGCGTACCAGAAGCAGAGTAAGGGATCGCATATAGCGACTCTGGTATGTTTGAAGAGTCAAAATCTATCCTGGAACCGGGTGAGTCGAGAGAAACCATAGGACCATAGCACTCACCCACCTCCACTGCGGCGACGACCAGTGGACGAGGCCATCCACCGCTCTCCACTCCGGTGCGTATCACTGGCTCGGTGATATTGGGCCCAGGATTGAGTTGTACATCCCCGGAGAGCAGGTTTAAACTCCACTCGCCGTGTTTGGAGGAAGAAGAAGGAAGAGTACAACCCCAAGAACACCATCCCAACTGTGAAGCATGGAGGTGGAAACATCATTCTTTGGGGATGCTTTTCTGCAAAGGGGACAGGACGACTGCACCGTATTGAGGGGAGGATGGATGGGGCCATGTATCGCGAGATCTTGGCCAACAACCTTCTTCCCTCAGTAAGAGCATTGAAGATGGGTCGTGGCTGGGTCTTCCAGCATGACAACGACCCGAAACACACAGCCAGGGCAACTAAGGAGTGGCTCCGTAAGAAGTATCTCACCTGAACCCAATAGAAAATATTTGGAGGGAGCTGAATGTCTGTATTGTCCAGCGACAGCCCCAAAACCTGAAGGATCTGAAGAAGGTCTGTTTGGAGGAGTGGGCCAAAATCCCTGCTGCAGTGTGTGCAAACCTGGTCAAGAACTACAGGAAACGTATGATCTCTGTAATTGCAAACAAAGGTTTCTGTACAAAATATTAAGTTCTGCTTTTCTGATGTATCAAATACTTATGTCATGCAATAAAATGCAAATGAATTACTTAAAAATCATACAATGCAATTCTGCAGCGCACACAAGGTCCCCCTGCTCAAGCCAGCGTATGTCCAGGCCCGTATGAAGTTTGCCAATGACCATCTGGATGATCCAGAGGAGGAATGTGAGAAGGTCATGTGGTCTGATGAGACCAAAATAGAGCTTTTTGGTTTGAGTTTGAGTTTGAGTTTATTTTTATTTTTACAGGGACAGTGCACATTAATCAACATTTCAGTAAAAGTGCCGGTTTTAGCCAACCGGCTAATTTTCAACCGCAGTCCCTGGGCAGGTTATTAAAAACAATTACAATATAGACAATAGCAACAAAGAACAAGCAAGACATAGCATACAGACAGAGCAACATAGGACAAGCAAGACGTAGCATACAGACAGAGCAGCATAAAACAAAAAGCAGCAAGACAAAATTCATAAAAGCAACAAAGTGTTTCCACACCTCACAAGCTACAGACAACAGACAACATGGAGAGCGGCAACACACAGCTAGGGACCATGTTCACAAATCTGATTGACCTTTAGCCATGTCTTCAAGCATTTTGTGAAAGTGTGATATGTGGTGCAGTTATGTGTGTCTGATGGCAGTGTATTCCAGACATGGGAAGCTCTCACAGAGAATGCAGATTTACTAAAGGTGCTTTTCCTTAGGGGAACTATACAGTCACCTCTCATGGCAGACCTTGTGGATCTGCTGCCATATGTCTGGGTTTTCTGTTTAACAAAAATATTGAGTGGAGGGGGAGCCAGGCCATTGAGGATCTTGAATACAAGACATGTGTCGGTGTATTGCACAAGATTTTCCCAACTCAAGAGCTCATGCTTTCTAAGGATGTGACAATGATGATGGCTATTGGGCTTCCTATCAAGCACTTTGAGAGCCTGTTTGTAGACAGACTGAATAGGTTTTAATGTTGTACAGCAAGCTTGGGCCCAACTAGTCAAGCAGTATGTTAAGTGGGGGAGTATCATAGATTTGAAGTACAGTTTTGCTACCTCTGTAGTCAAACAATTTCGTATAAATCGGAAATTAGCTAGGTTGAATTTGGTTATTTTTATTACCTTTTTCACATGCTTTTTAAAAGAGAGGTTGGAATCAAGTATGATGCCAAGGTACTTAAAATCGGATACCACCTGGAGCTTCTCCCCTGACACATAGACATCTGGCTCAGTAGCATCTGTTGCCCTCTTTGTGAAGAACATGCAAACAGTTTTTTTCACATTGAGATGCAAACATGTGTCACTGAGCCACTTTGTAACCTGGACCATTACAGTAGTGAGTTCTTGTGCAGCTTGTTGTTTGCTCTTTGCATGCACATATATCACTGTATCATCTGCATACATTTGAACTTCAGACCCAGTACAGACAGAAGGCAGATCATTAATGTACAGGCTGAACAGGAGGGGCCCCAGTATTGACCCTTGGGGCACGCCCACATCATAGCTACGAGTGGGCGACAGCTCATTGCTCACTCTGACACACTGAGTTCTGCCTTCAAGGTATGATTTCATCCATCTCAAGGCATCAGGGGAAAAGTTGAACATGGACAATTTTGTGATGAGAATCTCATGGTTAACAGTATCAAAAGCCTTCCTTAGGTCCAGAAACACAGCCCCAACAGCACCCCCTTTGTCCATCTTGGACTTCACATTTTCCAGAAGAAAGCAGTTGGCCGTTTCTGTGGAGTGTTTCGCTCTGAAGCCAAACTGCATGGAGTGTAATGTGAAGGGGCTGTTGTTGAGGTGGGCAATCAGTTGTTCTGCTACACACTTTTCAACAACCTTTGACACCACAGGTAATATACTAATGGGCCTGTAGTTACTCACGTTAGCAGGGTCTCCTGATTTAAAGATGGCCGACTTCCATACCCTTGGAAACACACCGAGACCAATAGATGTGTTGGTGACCTTAGTAATGGGGCCAATGAGTGACTCTTTGTAGTTTTTAAGAAAGGTAGAGTCCATCCCAAACACATCTTTGGCTTTAGAGTTCTTTAGTGAGCTAATCACCTTGTTCACCTTTGACTCAGAAACCTCCCTTATGATGAAGACAGGTTGAGTGTCATTCACTAGCACTGAGCCCAAGAAACAAGTGGAGGGGTTCTGTGTCAGTACCCTGACAGAGTCAATAAAGTAGGAATTGAAGGCTATTGCTATTTCGACTGCATCCTGTGTTAGATTGTTATTCACCATGATTTCTAGTCTTTTTGCAGTGTTACTATGGTCTTTCCCTGTTAACTTTTTTAGATTCTCCCATATCAATTTAGAATTTCCATTTGCTTCACCAATTATGTTAATAAAAAAGTTTGCCTTGGCCTGTCTGATTTCTTTCATCGCCTTATTTCTCAACATGGTAAACCTACGTCTGTCATGCTCTAATTGAGATTTTAGGGCTATTTTTAGAGCATAATCTCGTTCTTTCATCAATTTCCAGATTTCTCCATTTAGCCAAGGAAGAGTGCTCTTTTGGCCAGGTTTGGATTTGATTTTCTTTAGGAAGCCATTTATTGTAGTCTGGATTGTGGATAGAAAAACCTGACTATCAGCTTCCACGTCTGTATAGGACAAGAGATCATTCCAGTTTATTCCCTTAATTGCTTTTTCAAAATATTAAGTTCTGCTTTTCTGATGTATCAAATACTTATGTCATGCAATAAAATGCAAATGAATTACTTAAAAATCATACAATGCAATTTTCTGGATTTTTGTTTTAGATTCTGTCTCTCACAGTTGAAGTGTACCTATGATAAATATTACAGACCTCTACATGCTTTGTAAGTAGGAAAACCTGTAGCAGCAGTGTACAAAACAAAGGGTGGTCAATGTAAATAGTCCAGTGGCCTTTTGATTAATTGTTCAGCAGTTGTATGGCTTGGGGGTAGAAGCTGTTGGGAAGCCTTTTGGTCCTAGACTTGACGCTCCGGTACCACTTGACGTGTGGTAGTAGAGAGAACAGTCTACGACTTGGATGACTGGAGTGTATGTCAATATTTATGGCCTTCCTCCGCCTAGTATATAGGTCCTGGATTATAGGAAGCTCCAGCGATGTATTCGGCCGTATGCCACCCTCTGTATCGCCTTACGGTCAGATGCCGAGCAGTTTCCATACAAGTCAGAGAGGCCACCGGTCAGGATGCACTTGATGGTGCAGCTGTATAACTTTTCAAGGATCTGGGAACCAATTCCAAATCTTTTCAGTCTCCTGAGAGGGGAAAGGTATTGTCGTGTCCTCTCCACGACTGTCTTGCTGTGTTTGGACCATGATAGTTTGTTGGTGATGTGGACACCAAGGAACTTGAAACTCTCTACCCGTTTCCCTCCATCCCTGTCGATGAGAATGGGCTCGGTCCTCCTTTTCCTGTCATCTACGATCATCTCCATCATCTCCATATATGCCATATATGAGTGCACATGCCTTTGGAACTTTGGTTTTTCTAGATATGGCTGCTGCATTGTGATCACTACATTACACGGATCAATACCGCTTTCAAGGACATTTCTGCAGCATTATTCAAGTTGTAAAGGTGATCAATAGATGTTGATGATTTCATTCCTGTGCTGTTTGTAACTAACCTGGTAGGTTGACTGATAACCTGAACCAGGTTGAAGGTACGTACGTACTGGTTACAGTTTGAAGCTTTTTCTTGATGTGGCAGCTTGATGAAAGTCTGTCAATATTTAAATCACTCAGAAAATATACCTCTCTGTTGATATCACATTATACATTATCAAGCATTTCACACATATTATCCAGATACTGACTGGTAGCACTTGGTGGTCTATAGCAGCTTCCCACCAGAATGGGCTTTAGGTGAGGCAGATGAAGATGAACCTGTAGCCATATTACTTCAACAGTATTTAACATGAGATCCTCTCTAAGCTTTACAGGAATGTGACTGAATTTAAACAGCAACACCTCCACCACTGGCATTTCTATATTTTCTGTCAATGGTATAACCTTTTATTGCTACCATTGTATCATCAAAGGTATTATCTAAGTGAGTTTCAGAGACAGTCAGAATATGAATGTCATCTGTTACTAGCAAGTTATTGACATCATGAACCTTGTTTCTTAGGTTGTGCCACGATTCGGAGAGGGCACAGGGCCAGATATGATGGGTATTTTATTAGTGTCTAGCAGAGTCAATCAGCTCTTTGAAATCCAGTTTCACCTGTTCAGAGCTGCCCTTCATAATGTAATTAAAACCCACATGGACTACAACAAAATCCATGTCGATGTCCTGCTGTAGCATTTTCCTGATGTAGAACATTCGGGAGCAGCTTAGTAATGTCATTTACTTGAGCTCCGGGATAGGACATTGTATTTGCACCAACAACAGTCACATTTCTTACCATGTAGCTGTCCAAAATCATGGCTGGTGAGAAGGACGAGGAAATCCTGCCACTCCCACGCTTCACAGGATGGTGCAGGCCCCAAACAGACGGAGAAGCCCAGCTTGATCCAGAGTAGGGATGGAAGGTTCGATATCATAGGGGAAGGAGTAGGAGTACACACAGACACAGATACCCCCGTGACGGAGGTGCAGGAAGATCAGGCTCCAGGGCAGCAAAACTACTCATTGTCTGTATCTGCTCAGGGCCTTTTGCTGGGAGTGTAGGTTGCTTTGCGCAGACCGCTGTCTTCGGCTTCCACGGCTCGTGACATGCGACCATCGTTGATTGTCATGCTCCTCTTGCTGTGCTCCTTCGACTCCGCTATCAGATGGGGGAGGAGAGGCAGGAGTTGGCTTCCCTGGCGAACAAACTCCGGGAAACACCGGCCAGTTGGATAACGACAAACGACAAGGCAGCGATACATCCAACAAGCGCAAACGCCGTCCAGCCACCGGCGTAGAATACATTCCACTCTGCGTTTTCCTCAGTTTCTTACATAGACAGGCGACCTGCGTGATCAGTGAAGCCTATAATCCTCGGCAAGCAAACAATTACAGCATTGGAACTCTGAGGGATCTGGTTTGTCCTGAAATAAAGTGTAGTAGATACAGCTCCTAAAGCTCTGGAAACATTCATTTACTTCTTCAGTCAAAGAGGAGAAAACTCATCGGGGACTAACTTCATTAGCTTGATGACTAACGTTAGCAGCATAGCTAGTTAAGCAGCTCTTTCAAGTAGACTTTAACCTGCCTGTTAAGCAGGATTCCTTGACAAGAAGTATCAATCCTAGCTGTTAAAAGCTAACTGCATCGCGGAATCAATGCAAAACAATGTTTGGTATTTATATTTAACAAGGTTTGGTTTTGCGTTAGATAAAATAACACTGTTTCCAGTATACAGTGTTCAGCTGCACACTCTGATGACAGTCACTATGGAGGAGTTTTAGTTTCTGACTCAAAGGGATAAAGCTGCACCGGTTTGTGTCAAGAACTGCAACGCTGCTGGGATTTTCATGCAAAAAAGAGGGAGTGACAGAGAGAGACAGACAGACAGAGATTGAGAGAGAGTATGTTCTCCAATATGTCTGAATAAGAGTTATAGAGGCAGCACACAGGGAGATGTGGAAAACACAGAACATGTACAGGTCCTGGTCAGGAATCAACAGGGTAGTAAGGTACTGCTGGTCAGGAATCAACAGGGTAGTAAGGTCCTGCTGTTCAGGAATCAACAGGGTAGTAAGGTCCTGCTGGTCAGGAATCAACAGGGTAGTAAGGTCCTGCTGGTCAGGAATCAACAGGGTAGTAAGGTCCTGGTACTGCTGGTCAGGAATCAACAGGGTAGTAAGGTCCTGCTGGTCAGGAATCAACAGGGTAGTAAGGTCCTGCAAGTCAGGCATAAACAGGGTAGTAAGGTCCTGGTACTGCTGGTCAGGAATCAACAGGGTAGTAAGATCCTGGTACTGCTGGTAAGGAATCAACAGGGTAGTAAGGCCCTGCTGGTCAGGAATCAACAGGGTAGTAAGGTCCTGCTTGTCAGGAATCAACAGGGTAGTAAGGTCCTGCTTGTCAGGAATCAACAGGGTAGTAAGGTCCTGCTGGTCAGGAATCAACAGGGTAGTAAGGTCCTGATCGTCAGGAATCAACAGGGTAGTAAGGTCCTGGTACTGCTGGTCAGGAATCAACAGGGTAGTAAGGTCCTGCTGGTCAGGAATCAACAGGGTAGTAAGGTCCTGCTGGTCAGGAATCAAAAGGGTAGTAAGGTCCTGCTGGTCAGGAATAAACAGGGTAGTAAGGTCCTGGTACTGCTGGTCAGGAATCAACAGGGTAGTAAGATCCCGGTACTGCTGGTCAGGAATCAACAGGGTAGTAAGGTCCTGCTGGTCAGGAATCAACAGGGTAGTAAGGTCCTGCTGTTCAGGATTCAACAGGGTAGTAAGGTCCTGCTGGTCAGGAATCAACAGGGTAGTAAGGTCCTGCTGGTCAGGAATCAACAGGGTAGTAAGGTCCTGCTGGTCAGGAATCAACAGGGTAGTAAGGTCCTGCTGGTCAGGCATAAACAGGGTAGTAAGGTCCTGGTACTGCTGGTCAGGAATCAACAGGGTAGTAAGATCCTGGTACTGCTGGTAAGGAATCAACAGGGTAGTAAGGTCCTGCTGGTCAGGAATCAACAGGGCAGTAAGGTCCTGCTTGTCAGGAATCAACAGGGTAGAAAGGTCCTGGTACTGCTGGTCAGGAATCAACAGGGTAGTAAGGTCCTGCTGGTCAGGAATCAACAGGGTAGTAAGGTCCTGGTACTGCTGGTCAGGAATCAAAAGGGTAGTAAGGTCCTGCTGGTCAGGAATCAACAGGGTAGTAAGGTCCTGGTACTGCTGGTGAGGAATCGACCGGGTAGTAAGGTCCTGCTGGTCAGAAATCGACAGGGTACTAAGGTCCTGGTACTGCTGGTGAGGAATCGACCGGTAGTAAGGTCCTGCTGGTCAGGAATCAACAGGGTAGTAAGGTCCTGCTGGTCAGGAATCCATAGGGTAGTAAGGTCCTGGTACTGCTGGTCAGGAATCAACAAGGTTGTAAGGTCCTTACTGCTGGTCAGGAATTCAACAGGGTGCTTCTGCACCTGCATTGCTTGCTGTTTGTGGTTTTAGGCTGGGTTTCTGTACAGCACTTTGAGATATCAGCTGATGTACGAAGGGCTATATAAATACATTTGATTTGATTTGAGTAAGGTCCTGGTACTGCTGGTCAGGAATCAACAGTGTAGTAAGGTCCTGATACTGCTGGTCAGGAATCAACAGGGTAGTAAGGTCCTGCTGGTCAGGAATCGACAGGGTAGTAAGGTCCTGCTTGTCAGGAATCAACAGGGTAGTAAGGTCCTGGTACTGCTGGTCAGGAATCAACAGGGTAGTAAGGTCCTGCTGGTCAGGAATCAACAGGGTAGTAAGGTCCTGCTCCTCAGGAATCAACAGGGTAGTAAGGTCCTGGTACTGCTGGTCAGGAATCAACAGGGTAGTAAGGTCCTGCTGGTCAGGAATCAACAGGGTAGTAAGGTCCTGCTGGTCAGGAATCAAAAGGGTAGCAAGGTACTGCTGGTCAGGAATAAACAGGGTAGTAAGGTCCTGGTACTGCTGGTCAGGAATCAACAGGGTAGTAAGATCCCGGTACTGCTGGTCAGGAATCAACAGGGTAGTAAGGTCCTGCTGGTCAGGAATCAACAGGGTAGTAAGGTCCTGCTGTTCAGGAATCAACAGGGTAGTAAGGTCCTGCTGGTCAGGAATCAACAGGGTAGTAAGGTCCTGCTGGTCAGGAATCAACAGGGTAGTAAGGTCCTGCTGGTCAGGAATCAACAGGGTAGTAAGGTCCTGCTGGTCAGGCATAAACAGGGTAGTAAGGTCCTGGTACTGCTGGTCAGGAATCAACAGGGTAGTAAGATCCTGGTACTGCTGGTAAGGAATCAACAGGGTAGTAAGGTCCTGCTGGTCAGGAATCAACAGGGTAGTAAGGTCCTGCTTGTCAGGAATCAACAGGGTAGTAAGGTCCTGGTACTGCTGGTCAGGAATCAACAGGGTAGTAAGGTCCTGCTGGTCAGGAAACAACAGGGTAGTAAGGTCCTGCTGGTCAGGAATCAACAGGGTAGTAAGGTCCTGGTACTGCTGGTCAGGAATCAACAAGGTTGTAAGGTCCTTACTGCTGGTCAGGAATTCAACAGGGTGCTTCTGCACCTGCATTGCTTGCTGTTTGTGGTTTTAGGCTGGGTCTCTGTACAGCACTTTGAGATATCAGCTGATGTACGAAGGGCTATATAAATACATTTGATTTGATTTGAGTAAGGTCCTGGTACTGCTGGTCAGGAATCAACAGGGTAGTAAGGTCCTGATACTGCTGGTCAGGAATCAACAGGGTAGTAAGGTCCTGCTGGTCAGGAATCAACAGGGTAGTAAGGTCCTGCTTGTCAGGAATCAACAGGGTAGTAAGGTCCTGGTACTGCTGGTCAGGAATCAACAGGGTAGTAAGGTCCTGCTGGTCAGGAATCAACAGGGTAGTAGGTCCTGCTGGTCAGGAATCAACAGGGTAGTAAGGTGCTGGTACTGCTGGTCAGGAATCAACAGGGTAGTCAGGTCCTGCTGGTCAGGAATCAACAGGGTAGTAAGGTCCTGGTACTGCTGGTGAGGAATCGACCGGGTAGTAAGGTCCTGCTGGTCAGAAATCGACAGGGTACTAAGGTCATGGTACTGCTGGTGAGGAATCGACCGGTAGTAAGGTCCTGCTGGTCAGGAATCAACAGGGTAGTAAGGTCCTGCTGGTCAGGAATCCACAGGGTAGTAAGGTCCTGGTACTGCTGGTCAGGAATCAACAAGGTTGTAAGGTCCTTACTGCTGGTCAGGAATCAACAGGGTAGTAAGGTCCTGCTGGTCAGGAATCAACAGGGTAGTAAGGTCCTGGTACTGCTGGTCAGAAATCAACAGGGTAGTAAGGTCCTGCTGGTCAGGAATCCATAAGGTAGTAAGGTCCTGGTACTGCTGGTCAGGAATCAACAAGGTTGTAAGGTCCTTACTGCTGGTCAGGAATTCAACAGGGTGCTTCTGCACCTGCATTGCTTGCTGTTTGTGGTTTTAGGCTGGGTTTCTGTACAGCACTTTGAGATATCAGCTGATGTACGAAGGGCTATATAAATACATTTGATTTGATTTGAGTAAGGTCCTGGTACTGCTGGTCAGGAATCAACAGGGTAGTAAGGTCCTGATACTGCTGGTCAGGAATCAACAGGGTAGTAAGGTCCTGCTGGTCAGGAATCAACAGGGTAGTAAGGTCCTGGTACTGCTGGTCAGGAATCAGCAGGGTAGTAAGGTCCTGCTGGTCAGGAATCAACAGGATAGTAAGGTCCTGGTACTGCTGGTCAGGAATCAACAGTGTAGTCAGGTCCTGCTGGTCAGAAATCGACAGGGTACTAAGGTCATGGTACTGCTGGTGAGGAATCGACCGGTAGTAAGGTCCTGCTGGTCAGGAATCAACAGGGTAGTAAGGTCCTGCTGGTCAGGAATCCACAGGGTAGTAAGGTCCTGGTACTGCTGGTCAGGAATCAACAAGGTTGTAAGGTCCTTACTGCTGGCCAGGAATCAACAGGGTAGTAAGGTCCTGCTGGTCAGGAATCAACAGGGTAGTAAGGTCCTGGTACTGCTGGTGAGGAATCGACCGGGTAGTAAGGTCCTGCTTGTCAGAAATCGACAGGGTACTAAGGTCCTGGTACTGCTGGTGAGGAATCGACCGGTAGTAAGGTCCTGCTGGTCAGGAATCAACAGGGTGCTTCTGCACCTGCATTGCTTGCTGTTTGTGGTTTTAGGCTGGGTTTCTGTACAGCACTTTGAGATATCAGCTGATGTACGAAGGGCTATATAAATACATTTGATTTGATTTGAGTAAGGTCCTGGTACTGCTGGTCAGGAATTAACAGGGTAGTAAGGTCCTGATACTGCTGGTCAGGAATCAACAGGGTAGTAAGGTCCTGCTGGTCAGGAATCAACAGGGTAGTAAGGTCCTGGTACTGCTGGTCAGGAATCAGCAGGGTAGTAAGGTCCTGCTGGTCAGGAATCAACAGGGTAGTAAGGTCCTGGTACTGCTGGTCAGGAATCAGCAGGGTAGTAAGGTCCTGCTGGTCAGGAATCAACAGGATAGTAAGGTCCTGGTACTGCTGGTCAGGAATCAACAGTGTAGTCAGGTCCTGCTTGTCAGGAATCAACAGGGTAGTAAGGTCCTGGTACTGCTGGTGAGGAATCGACCGGGTAGTAAGGTCATGGTACTGCTGGTGAGGAATCGACCGGTAGTAAGGTCCTGCTGGTCAGGAATCAACAGGGTAGTAAGGTCCTGCTGGTCAGGAATCCACAGGGTAGTAAGGTCCTGGTACTGCTGGTCAGGAATCAACAAGGTTGTAAGGTCCTTACTGCTGGTCAGGAATCAACTGGGTAGTAAGGTCCTGCTGGTCAGGAATCAACAGGGTAGTAAGGTCCTGGTACTGCTGGTGAGGAATCGACCGGGTAGTAAGGTCCTGCTGGTCAGAAATCGACAGGGTACTAAGGTCCTGGTACTGCTGGTGAGGAATCGACCGGTAGTAAGGTCCTGCTGGTCAGGAATCAACAGGGTAGTAAGGTCCTGCTGGTCAGGAATCCATAGGGTAGTAAGGTCCTGGTACTGCTGGTCAGGAATCAACAAGGTTGTAAGGTCCTTACTGCTGGTCAGGAATTCAACAGGGTGCTTCTGCACCTGCATTGCTTGCTGTTTGTGGTTTTAGGCTGGGTTTCTGTACAGCACTTTGAGATATCAGCTGATGTACGAAGGGCTATATAAATACATTTGATTTGATTTGAGTAAGGTCCTGGTACTGCTGGTCAGGAATCAACAGGGTAGTAAGGTCCTGATACTGCTGGTCAGGAATCAACAGGGTAGTAAGGTCCTGCTTGTCAGGAATCAACAGGGTAGTAAGGTCCTGGTACTGCTGGTCAGGAATCAGCAGGGTAGTAAGGTCCTGCTGGTCAGGAATCAACAGGATAGTAAGGTCCTGGTACTGCTGGTCAGGAATCAACAGGGTAGTAAGGTCCTGCTGGTCAGGAATCAACAGGGTAGTAAGGTCCTGGTACTGCTGATGAGGAATCGACCTGGTAGTAAGGTCCTGCTGGTCAGAAATCGACAGGGTACTAAGGTCCTGGTACTGGTGGTGAGGAATCGACCGGGTAGTAAGGTCCTGCTCGTCAGGAATCAGCAGGGTAGTAAGGTCCTGCTGGTCAGGAATCAACAGGGTAGTAAGGTCCTGCTGGTCAGGAATCAACAGTGTAGTAAGGTCCTGCTGGTCAGGAATCAACAGGGTAGTAAGGTCCTAGTACAGCTGGTCAGGAATCAACAGGGTAGTAAGGTCCTGGTACTGCTGGTCAGGAATCAACAGGGTAGTAAGTTCCTGCTGGTCAGGAATCAACAGGGTAGTAAGGTCCTGCTACTGCTGGTCAGGAATCAACAGGGTAGTAAGGTCCTGCTGGTCAGGAATCAACAGGGTAGTAAGGTCCTGGTACTGCTGGTCAGGAATCAACAGGGTAGTAAGGTCCTGGTACTGCTGGTGAGGAATCGACCGGGTAGTAAAGTCCTGCTGGTCAGGAATCAACAGGGTAGTAAGGTCCTGCTGGTCAGGAATCAACAGGGTAGTAAGGTCCTGGTACTGCTGGTGAGGAATCGACCGGGTAGTAAAGTCCTGCTGGTCAGGAATCAACAGGGTAGTAAGGTCCTGCTGGTCAGGAATCAACAGGGTAGTAAGGTCCTGCTGGTCAGGAATCAACAGGGTAGTAAGGTCCTGATACTGCTGGAAAGGAATCAACAGGGTAGTAAGGTCCTGGTACTGCTGGTCAGGAATCAACAGGGTAGTAAGGTCCTGGTACTGCTGGTGAGGAATCGACCGGGTAAAAACACTGCTGGTCAGGAATCAACAGGGTAGTAAGGTCCTGGTACTGCTGGTGAGGAATCGACCGGGTAGTAAGGTCCTGCTGGTCAGGAATCAACAGGGTAGTAAGGTCCTGGTACTGCTGGTCAGGAATCAACAGGGTAGTAAGGTCCTGCTGGTCAGGAATAAACAGGGTAGTAAGGACCTGGTACTGCTGGTCAGGAATCAACAGGGTAGTAAGATCCTGGTGCTGCTGGTCAGGAATCAACAGGGTAGTAAGGTCCTGCTGGTCAGGAATCAACAGGGTAGTAAGGTCCTGCTTGTCAGGAATCAACAGGGTGGTAAGGTCCTGGTACTGCTGGTCAGGAATCAACAGGGTAGTAAGTTCCTGCTGGTCAGGAATAAACAGGGTAGTAAGGTCCTGCTGGTCAGGAATCAACAGGGTAGTAAGGTCCTGGTACTGCTGGTCAGGAATCAACAGGGTACTAAGGTCCTGGTACTGGTGGTGAGGAATCGACCGGGTAGTAAGGTCCTGCTCGTCAGGAATCAGCAGGGTAGTAAGGTCCTGCTGGTCAGGAATCAACAGGGTAGTAAGGTCCTGCTGGTCAGGAATCAACAGTGTAGTAAGGTCCTGCTGGTCAGGAATCAACAGGGTAGTAAGGTCCTAGTACAGCTGGTCAGGAATCAACAGGGTAGTAAGGTCCTGGTACTGCTGGTCAGGAATCAACAGGGTAGTAAGTTCCTGCTGGTCAGGAATCAACAGGGTAGTAAGGTCCTGGTTCTGCTCATCAGGAATCCACAGGGTAGTAAGGTCCTGCTGGTCAGGAATCATCAGGGTAGTAAGGTCCTGCTACTGCTGGTCAGGAATCAACAGGGTAGTAAGGTCCTGCTGGTCAGGAATCAACAGGGTAGTAAGGTCCTGGTACTGCTGGTCAGGAATCAACAAGGTAGTAAGGTCCTGGTACTGCTGGTGAGGAATCGACCGGGTAGTAAAGTCCTGCTGGTCAGGAATCAACAGGGTAGTAAGGTCCTGCTGGTCAGGAATCAACAGGGTAGTAAGGTCCTGCTGGTCAGGAATCAACAGGGTAGTAAGGTCCTGATACTGCTGGAAAGGAATCAACAGGGTAGTAAGGTCCTGGTACTGCTGGTCAGGAATCAACAGGGTAGTAAGGTCCTGGTACTGCTGGTGAGGAATCGACCGGGTAAAAACACTGCTGGTCAGGAATCAACAGGGTAGTAAGGTCCTGGTACTGCTGGTGAGGAATCGACCGGGTAGTAAGGTCCTGCTGGTCAGGAATCAACAGGGTAGTAAGGTCCTGGTACTGCTGGTCAGGAATCAACAGGGTAGTAAGGTCCTGCTGGTCAGGAATAAACAGGGTAGTAAGGTCCTGGTACTGCTGGTCAGGAATCAACAGGGTAGTAAGATCCTGGTGCTGCTGGTCAGGAATCAACAGGGTAGTAAGGTCCTGCTGGTCAGGAATCAACAGGGTAGTAAGGTCCTGCTTGTCAGGAATCAACAGGGTGGTAAGGTCCTGGTACTGCTGGTCAGGAATCAACAGGGTAGTAAGTTCCTGCTGGTCAGGAATAAACAGGGTAGTAAGGTCCTGCTGGTCAGGAATCAACAGGGTAGTAAGGTCCTGGTACTGCTGGTCAGGAATCAACAGGGTAGTAAGGTCCTGGTACTGCTGGTGAGGAATCGACCGGGTAGTAAGGTCCTGCTGGTCAGAAATCGACAGGGTACTAAGGTCCTGGTACTGCTGGTGAGGAATTGACCGGGTAGTAAGGTCCTGCTGGTCAGGAATCCACAGGGTAGTAAAGTCCTGTTACTGCTGGTCATGAATCAACAAGGTTGTAAGGTCCTTACTGCTGGTCAGGAATTCAACAGGGTGCTTCTACACCTGCATTGCTTGCTGTTTGTGGTTTTAGGCTGGGTTTCTGTACAGCACTTTGAGATATCAGCTGATGTATGAAGGGCTATATAAATACATTTGATTTGATTTGAATAAGGTCCTGGTACTGCTGGTCAGGAATCAACAGGGTAGTAAGGTCCTGAGACTGCTGGTCAGGAATCAACAGGGTAGTAAGGTCCTGCTGGTCAGTAATCAACAGAGTAGTAAGGTCCTGGTACTGCTGGTCAGGAATCAGCAGGGTAGTAAGGTCCTGCTGGTCAGGAAACAACAGTGTAGTAAGGTCCTGCTGGTCAGGAATCAACAGGGTAGTAAGGTCCTGGTACAGCTGGTCAGGAATCAACAGGGTAGTAAGGTCCTGGTACTGCTGGTCAGGAATCAACAGTGTAGTAAGTTCCTGCTGGTCAGGAATCAACAGGGTAGTAAGGTCCTGGTTCTGCTCATCAGGAATCAACAGGGTAGTAAGGTCCTGCTGGTCAGGAATCAACAGAGTAGTAAGGTCCTGCTGGTCAGGAATCAACAGGGTAGTAAGGTCCTGGTACTGCTGGTCAGGAATCAACAGGGTAGTAAGGTCCTGCTGGTCAGGAATCAACAGGGTGGTAAGGTCCTGATACTGCTGGTCAGGAATCAACAGGGTAGTAAGGTCCTGCTGGTCAGGAATCAACAGGGTAGTAAGGTACTGGTACTGCTGGTCAGGAATCAGCAGGGTAGTAAGGTCCTGCTGGTCAGGAATCAACAGGGTAGTAAGGTCCTGCTGGTCAGGAATCAACAGGGTAGTAAGGTCCTGCTGGTCAGGAATCAAAAGGGTAGTTAGGTCCTGCTGGTCAGGAATAAACAGGGTAGTAAGGTCCTGCTGGTCAGGAATCAACAGGGTGGTAAGGTCCTGATACTGCTGGTCAGGAATCAACAGGGTAGTAAGGTCCTGCTGGTCAGGAATCAACAGGGTAGTAAGGTACTGGTACTGCTGGTCAGGAATCAGCAGGGTAGTAAGGTCCTGCTGGTCAGGAATCAACAGGGTAGTAAGGTCCTGCTGGTCAGGAATCAACAGGGTAGTAAGGTCCTGCTGGTCAGGAATCAAAAGGGTAGTAAGGTCCTGCTGGTCAGGAATAAACAGGGTAGTAAGGTCCTGGTACTGCTGGTCAGGAATCAACAGGGTAGTAAGATCCTGGTACTGCTGGTCAGGAATCAACAGGGTAGTAAGGTCCTGCTGGTCAGGAATCAACAGGGTAGTAAGGTCCTGCTTGTCAGGAATCAACAGGGTGGTAAGGTCCTGGTCCTGCTGGTCAGGAATCAACAGGGTAGTAAGGTCCTGATACAACACACAGACATCATTTACAGATAGCCAGGGGAACAGTCCAACGCACAGACATCATTTACAGATATCCAGGGGCACAGTCCAACACACAGACATCATTTACAGATAGCCAGGGGCACAGTCCAATGCACAGACATCATTTACAGATAGCCAAGGGCACAGTCCAACACACAGACATCATTTACAGATAGCCAGGGGCACAGTCCAATGCACAGACATAATTTACAGATAGCCAGGGGCACAGTCCAATGCACAGACATAATTTACAGATAGCCAGGGGCACAGTCCAACACACAGACATCATTTACAGATATCCAGGGGCACAGTCTAACGCACAGACAGATCAGAGCCAGAGGCACAGTCCAACGCACAGACAGATCAGAGCCAGGGGCACAGTCCAACGCACAGACATAATTTACAGATAGCCAGGGGCACAGTCCAACGCACAGACATCATTTACAGATAGCCAGGGGAACAGTCCAACGCACAGACATAATTTACAGATAGCCAGGGGCACAGTCCAACACACAGACATCATTTACAGATATCCAGGGGCACAGTCCAACACACAGACATCATTTACAGATAGCCAGGGGCACAGTCCAACACACAGACATCATTTACAGATAGCCAGGGGAACAGTCCAACGCACAGACATAATTTACAGATAGCCAGGGGCACAGTCCAACACACAGACATCATTTACAGATATCCAGGGGCACAGTCCAACACACAGACATCATTTACAGATAGCCAGGGGCACAGTCCAACACACAGACATCATTTACAGATAGCCAGGGGAACAGTCCAACGCACAGACAGATCAGAGCCAGAGGCACAGTCCAACGTAAAGACAGATCAGAGCCAGGGGCACAGTCCAACGCACAGACAGATCAGAGCCAGGGGCACAGTCCAACGTAAAGACAGATCAGAGCCAGGGGCACAGTCCAACGCACAGACAGATCAGAGCCAGGGGCACAGTCCAACGCACAGACAGATCAGAGCCAGGGGCGCAGTCCAACGCACAGACATAATTTACAAATAAAGCATTTGTGTTTAGTGAGTCCTCCAGATCAGAGGTAGTAGGGATGACCAGGGATGTTCTCTGTTTAGTGAGTCCTCCAGATCAGAGGTAGTAGGGATGACCAGGGATGTTCTCTGTTTAGTGAGTCCTCCAGATCAGAGGTAGTAGGGATGACCAGGGATGTTCTCTGTTTAGTGAGTCCTCCAGATCAGAGGTAGTAGGGATGACCAGGGATGTTGATTGTTGTTTAAGTTGTAGAGAGCGGAGAGGGAGAGAACCTGACCACTGTGACTGACCCAAATTTAAGGAAAGCTTTGATTATGTACAGACTCAGTGAGCATAGCCTTGCTATTGAGAAAGGCCGCCGTAGGCAGACATGGCTCTCAAGAGAAGACCGGCTTTGTGCACACTGCCCACAAAATGAGGTGGAAACTGAGCTGCACTTCCTAACCTCCTGCCCAATGTATGACCATATTTTAGAGACACATATCTCCCTCAGATTACACAGATTCACAAGGAATTCAAAAAACAAATCCAATTTTGATAAACTCCCATATGTACTGGGTGAAATACCACAGTGTGACATCACAGCAGCAAGATGTGTGACCTGTTGCCACATGAAAAGGGCAACCAGTGAAGAACAAACACCATTATAAATACAACCCATATTTATGCTTATTCATGTATGTTTATTTATTTTTGATACAGTTTTTTATTGTTTATTTCACTTTTGTTTATTATCTATTTCACTTGCTTTGGCAATGTACACATAAGTGTCGCCTGCCAATAAATCAATACATTGAATTGAATTGAGAGAGATAGACTGTGTGTGTGTGTGTGTGTGTGTGTGTGTGTGTGTGTGTGTGTGTGTGTGTGTGTGTGTGTGTGTGCGTGCGTGCGTGCGTGCGTGAGTGAGTGTGTGAGTGTGTGTGTGCACTCTCCACCCCATGCCAAGTCACTCTAGAGAAAGAGAAGTGGGAATAAATTAAATTAACACTACAGATTATATTACAGTGAGGAAAGGGTATCACTTGGGTGTTTGTTAAAATGCTTTATGTTATTACAAGCTCATTAATTCAATGCTGGCATTCAGCCTTCCAGACTCCCTGTATGCTTTACTTCTCTCTCTCTCTCTCTCTCTCTCTCTCTCCTCTCTC